>NC_084534.1:14999470-15089470 GCF_024500275.1 Phycodurus eques
GTGTACCCCGCCTATTGCCCGAAGATAGCTGGGATAGGCTACAACCCGACCGCCCTAGTGAGGATAAGTTGTACGGAAAATGAATGAATCACAAAAAATGTACAATACTTGAGAATTTAAATAACACTGAAATTTTCTCTAAAATCTCTGATCGAGGGAAGATGCATTTTTTAGGGTGGTGGGCATAACTACTGACGGAACAAAGGCTATCAGTTGTTATATAGTGGGGAAGGGGTGGCTCATGCTGGACGCCCAAGCGTTTCACTATGCACCGTTTTAGCCATGCCGCCCCCCCCCCCCCCCCCCCCCCCAAAAAAAGAAAGAAAATTGTAAAAACTGCAATTGTTAAAAACAGTTTAACGCTAGATCTCTACAATTGATTACTACACAGTTCTCAGTCTTGGCACATTTTCAGCAATTATCTTCAAACATGTATAATGTATTTTGAAACAAATCTCTGAGTTCACTTTACATTGTCTTTAATACTATACAAAAACACAATATAACAACATGCATGTGCCCCATACATATTTCGGTGCAGTTCAAAATTATATTTTATTTAATAAAATCACAGATACATTAATTTAAAAAATTAATACATGAAACTTATCAGATACACTGATTATTAAATGTACTGATGTATGCAGTTTGCTACGGACATGTTTTGCAAGTCCAACTTGGTTGTATTAGTTTTGCTCTGACGAACCAATCAGAGGACGGAAAAAGAGAAAATAAAAAATAAAAAATGGATGGGATCTTTGACAATTAGGAATTTAAAATTGTTACTGATAACAATTGCCTGAAGGTACCATGGTGCTGGTTTGACACTGGAATAGATTGATACAGTTTCATTTATTTCCTATAGGACATAACATTTTTGAAAGCCAAAGAATTGGAGATCAACCAACATTCCAGTGCATATTGAGATTCCAATGTGTAATAGTTTCAGCATCACCACACTCTTGCCCCCCCTATAAAGCACCTTCTTTGTCCCCTTCTGTTTCCTTCAGGGTCGAAGAGGCAGCGACTCAGCCAGGGGAAGTGCAGACTGCAAAGGAGATGTGGGAAGTGGGCGCTTCATTCCCATCAAGCAGGTAAGACAAAGATGCAGAATACAAATTTCTAGTCCATCCAATGAACATCAGCAGAGGACATCACACCAGGACTACTTTCAAATGACACGTAAGTCGGTGTCATTGTGTGAATGCCATCCCCCATATTGGCTAGACAAATACATTGTGGGTGTTTTTGTCCGCCACCTGCCATCAAGCTATCAAGATATTAACTGTGCATTTTCACTTATTTTTTTCTGTGACCTCTACCAGGGTTTTTTGCTCAAGCGCAGCGGGAACACACTCAACAAAGAGTGGAAGAAGAAATACGTCACACTCTCCAGTGATGGCATACTGTCATACCACTCCAATGTTAATGTGAGTGTGTGTTTTGACAGAGCGCTTTCAAGGGTTTACCATGCTGCGACATCACTGTCAGCTGGTGGTTGGTGGTAATGAGGGCTGTTTGACTTGGCAGGACTACATGCTGAATACCCCCGGGAAAGAAATGGACCTGTTGCGAGTGACTGTGAAGGTGCCAGGCAAACGCCCCCCACGTGCTGTACCTACTGGCGGCCCTCCAGTCGGGCTCAACGGGAGGGTCAAAGATGGGCAGGGACCAGAGGGTGTCAGCCTGGGTGAGAGAAAATATACTGCGCTGGGTTGCATACCTTGATTGGTATTAAATGTCTGGGAAATATATTGAAATTAATCAACATTGCCAACACCAAATCCTCTTTATGTTGCTTTATGTTGCTCCACCAAGGCATAACAATCCTCATTTGGATAAATGCCAAATCTCATTCAGAGATATCCAACTCTTGCATGTTACATAAGTTTGGCAAATCCTGTTTTTTTTATAGAGAAATTAAAGAAAATTATGAAAACTCCATCACATTTCTAGTCTGCTTGTCCTCATTAGGGCTGTGTGAGCTGGAGCCCATCCAGCATACTTTGGGCGAGAAGCTGGGTACACTGGACTGGTCCTCAGTCAATCACAGGGCACATATAGACAAACAAACGTTCAGAGTCTTCAGTTAACCTATCATGCATGTTTTCAGAATGTTCGAGGAAGCCAGAGTACCTGGAGAAACCCCACTCAAGCATGGGGGAGAACATGCAAACTCCTCAAAGGAGGGCGTGAGCCAAGATTCGAACCCAGAACCTCTTGACTTTGAGGCGGACATTCTAACCACTCGTCACCGAGCTGACATAATGATGAAAAAATATTTAAAATCTGATTCACACTATAGGAGTCTTAATTGGAGTCTTTTACCAAATCACACCTAATTATGGAAATCAGTTAAGTAGTCTAATGCATATCGGTAATCCTGCTAACAAACAAATGAATGGCCATGAAAACATCCTATGGTGAGCAATTTATGAGCAAACAAAAACACATTGAATCAGGTGGGGGATGAATAGAATATAGTAGTATTTGTCCAACCATTGCGAAATTCAGTTTTTTACAGCAGCAAGGGAATAGAAGCAGCAGCAGGAGCACATATATCTATTGCATATTTACAACATAAATAATAGCAGTGAAGTGGCACATACTTGGCACCTGAACATGAATAAATTAATAAATAAATATTATCCACTTGTGAATGGAACACAATCGAATGAAAATGTGACAACCTTGGAGGGGCAACTGGACACGGATAAATGAATGATATTGACACTGCCGGATAGGTAGATGACTGGTTAGCACATCTGCCTCACAGTTCTGGGGACCGGGGTTCAAATCCCGGCCCCGCCTGTGTGGATTTTGCATGTTCTCCCCGTGTCTCGGTGGGTTTTCTCCGGGCACTGCGGTTTCCTCCCACATCCCAAAAACATGTGTGGTAGGTTGATTGAAAACTCTTAAGTTTCCCGTAGGTGTGACTGTGAGTGCAAATGGTTGTTTGTTTCTATGTGCCCTGTGATTGGCTGGCGACCGGTTCGGGGTGTACCGAGCCTGAAGATAGCAGGGATAGGCTCCAGCAGCCCGCGACCCAAGTGAGGACAAGCGGTAAAGAAAATGGATGGATGGATGGATATTGACATAGAGCACTGTGTTCTGTTCTTCACGATGTAATCTAACAGCAGCACAAAACTTTTTATTGTGTTAACATTATGAGAAATTTGGGCTTTTTTAAAAAAATTCTTTTTTTTTTATAACTCATACATTGACTCGATGCTTGTCATAGTTCCTGTCAGTGCCAGCAGCCTCCTGCAAGTGGACGACATGGAGGGTCTGGGAGGCGGTCTCTTCCTGAGGAGTAACAGAGGCGTGCAGCGATGTTCCTCCAACGTCTCCAACCACGCTCAAAGTGTCGGTGAGGGAAAGAACTGAAATTCTTCAAAGTTTATATAAAATTGTGAGATGATCAAGTGTATGGGAATGTGTCAGCAGACTGTGCAGTTGAGGGCGTGTCCAGCTCCTCGTCCACCAAAGACGTTGGCTCCACGTCCCCGGTGGAGGACAGGAAGAAGCATCGCAGAAAGAAGAGCATGAACCAGAAAGGGGACGCCACCATTGGCCAAGCAGACGGTGATGAGCCTCTCCATATTCTAAAACTCACAAATTAATGACTTATAATTACTTCTGACCTATTCATTAATTTAACAAAAAAAGTTATTACTGGCATTTTACACGAAATAAACCAGATACATTGTAGAATTCGTCAGCTGTTAATGAGTTCAACTGTTTTTCTTCTTTCCAGCCAAGCGCAAAATGTGGAAACTTAAAAGCTTTGGGAGCTTAAGAAACGTGAGCAAAACAGGTAATGTATAGTTACTGTATGTCCTCTCATGTCGCATCTTCTGCATGTGACATCCTACTGTTGTTGTGTCACAAAATGGCAAATATATTGCATCATATGAAGCAAGGCTACATTGCTCCTCAATATTACAAACAGACAACTGTTGTTCTTGTCCTCGCTCAAAACAGTGTTCAGTCTATCTATGCTGTCATTGGCCTACATTTCAGTCAGAACTCTTGGTTGAACCGATTAGTCAATTAGTCAATGAGTTGACTTTCGTACTTCGAATTGATGTTTAATGCTTGAAGTCTACTAATCGCCAATCACTTTTTTGGCATCTCATTTTACAATCAGTCAATTTGCATTACACTTTCGACTCGTTCATCTTCCACCGTCGCCGGACTATAACGCTCTGTGGAGCAGTGAAAAGTGCGGCCAACAAAATGTCACAGTCGTCATACATCTGCCAGAGTTTGAAAAATAACATGGTCGTGGGAGAGCCTAGGGGTTAGCCTCGCTAGCTACAGCTAGTCCAATCACTGCTAGTTTTAAAATATTCATGCCACCTCGGGATTGGTGGCAAGGAAGGAGGGCAAGACGACTGACGTCAGTGTACTATAGGACTGTAAGGATGCTATAAACAAAATGAGACCCGTAGAAAGTCTATTCTCAACTATATTAAAAGCAGAAGTGAAATAGAAATAGTTCAACAGAAAAATATGACATTTTTGGGAGACGGGATATGATGTGCCATCTTACAACTTCCTCATTGAATAGAAACCATTAATATTTACAACAACTACATCCGGTGTAATGGTGAGATGTATTTTTAACCATTGTTTTTTATTCGTTTGTTCCATCAAAATATGTATTTACGTGAAACCTGTCCATGGCACAAAAAAGGTTGGGGGCTGCTGTACTGTGCTAAAAAAAAAAGTTAAATCTATGATGTCATTGATGAATCGACTTGGAAACTTTCATCACATTATAGTCGACTACGAAATATTTTTAGTAAATTCTTGTCACACCATCATTGGACGACGACGTCGATAACAATACAGTGCCACTGATTGCTTGTGATGCCACTCAGTGTGTGGACTGTGTACATGTTGAAGTGCGTAACCATGCAAATAAATTGATTGAAGTTTTATTTCAAAGATGCAATAGGCTACTAAACCAGAAAAGAAAAAAATTAAATATACAATATAAATATACTGAAACACCATGTAATGCTAGTCTGAATGATTTTGTTATATGCTGTATGTTGAATAACACATAATTAAGATTATTTGGTCATTGTTTGGTTAAATGTCGTACTTTATAATCCCACAGTTGCTTTCGTGAAAATGACACAAAAATAATGTAGAAGTCTACAACACATTACAATTCTAAGTTAGTAATATTGTAATATAATTAGCAATGTATAACATAAAACGTTTTAGTGCATAGTAACAATTATGCAGGAAAATTCATAATAAATAGGGCAAAATAAGCTGCGATTGAGAGTTTGTATGGTTGTGTGTGTATGACAGATGAAGAAAACACTGACTTCCTCATTGTGTCGAGTTCTGGCCAGACGTGGCATTTTGAAGCCCAGAGTGTGGAGGAGAGAGACTCCTGGGTGCAGGTCATCGAGAGCCAGATCCTGGCCAGTCTGCAGCTGTGTGAGAGTAGTAAGAACAAGGTCAGACACGCACACACACACACACACACACACACACACACACACACGCACGCACGCACGCACACACTCACACACACGCTCATGCAAATTCATAGTATTTGAAAAGTCCTGCGCCTTGTATTCATTTCTGTCTGTCTGCACCGAAAAAATATAACAAAACATCTCATTCTTGATTTATGACCCTACAACGAGGTCACGATGGCTTTTGTCAAAAAGATAAAGAAAGTTTAATTGATTTTCTACTGGTGAAGCCAGCATGTCGTGATTTCAAGCGTATGCACTCAATATTGCCTTGTGCTGATATCCGCACTGCTGCAAGGACACATCCTTGGATGAGTGCTTAAAAATGTAATTTCCTCCAATATCACGAGTTAATGCAATGATGCAGTTCTTTTTTTATGGAAACAATTTACGGGTCAAACCCTTTTAATATCTCTAGTCATTTTATACATTTTCTTCACATGCAGACAGTTACAGTCATTGCTCTACATAAAGAACAGTATAGCTAGCATCATGCACTTTACTTTTCACAGGCTCGCAAGAACAGCCAGAGCGACGCCGTGGTTCTGCAGGCTATTCGCAATGCAAAAGGGAACAACTTCTGCGTCGACTGCGATGCTCCCAGTTAGTGACATCTTTCTCTGTTTGAACCTTTTGTGTCTGTCGACCATGTCATATCTGACTTCTTAAAGCTATTCATGTATCAATCATCTATTGCATTCATTTAAAAATGAAAAACGCTCAACAGAACAATAGAACAAAGTTGTTCTTGAGTTATAGAGTAATTTCTCACATTCTTGCACACTCAACTGATCACAGCAGGGGGAAAAAAACTCTCAGGATGAGACAATGCATTACAGAAATCAGTGTTAAAATCTTGATTACAAGCTGCAAAAATCACTTTGATCTCATGTTAATTGTTCCACTGCATCAAATTGGGTCACCATGATGTGGGAGGAAGGAGACTTTTCTCCATCTTCTTCCTCAGTGACTATAGTCTTATTTCGAGAAAAAATTTGATAACATCAAATTACCGAATCATAAAAATAATTGATATGGACAATATTATTAAGATATAAATGTAACTTTTAACATCTTTTTTTATTGTGGTTATAATTTGCAGTGGTGCACTACATCATATTGAAAGCTGTTCTTAAAATTACCTTCGCCTATTTAATTAGTAGATGATGTGCAAAATATTGAAAGTTGAACACCACTGCAAACTAAAATAATAATCATATTCTTAAATTAATACATCTCTGATGGTGTTGATAAAAAATGAGCCTTATCATCCTCGTAAAGACAGTATCTCGGATACAGCTTTTGTATTGGATTTCATTCGACTGTTTAGCTGTGTACCCTAGGAAGTAGCGATTAAGTGTTGATTAAAAATTTATTGTGATTGGTTTTTGGGTGTTTTTTTTTTTCCTTTCAAAGATCCAACGTGGGCCAGTTTGAACCTTGGCGCCCTCATATGCATCGAGTGTTCAGGGATCCACAGGAACTTGGGGACTCACGTTTCACGCGTTCGCTCTCTGGATCTGGACGATCTGCCACGAGAGCTCACACTGGTTCTCAGTGCCATTGGCAACCATATGGTTAACTGTATATGGGAGGCTCGCACCATGGGCCACCGTAAACCCCCGCCTGATGCTACTCGGTAATGACAGTGAAAATACTATTTGTATTGATATGTTTATTTGTTTAGTGGCTATGGCCATCACAAAAAGATTGGCCAAACCAGATGTGTTGCTTTAAGTGTTTTAGCACGAGTGCTAATTGACAACATTTGTCCACAGGAGGCTTTTAGAAGGTACATAAATTACAAGAAGGTAAAATACAAAAAGGAAGATAGAATACAAACAAATTAACTGTGCCATATTTAAAATCAATCTCATAGCAGGTAGTTTCAATATTAAGCATCTATATTTTCATGCAAGCAGCTTTGTCAAGACTTGAGCCATCTTTTGGTCATTGCCAAATATATTAGGATCAGTCTCCAGTCTCAACTGGTTGGGAAGCAAATTCCTGGGTCTGGCTCCTTTAGGGGAGAAACTGGACTGTGCAGAAGAAGTGTTAGAACTTGGTGAGAAGAGCAGCAGATTGAAATAAAGATGTGTTTAACCGTCGCAGTCAATGGCAGGCCATGCATTTGGTACCTGGGCCTTTAGTGGCGACTTAACCCGACTTAATCTACCACTATCACAAGGCAATTATAGAAACCATCAATACTAGACAAAAATGTAATATACCTGTAACTGCACACAATTGTGCCACATGAATCTTCTGGAGCAGTACAGAATCAATATTTATCTCATAATGTGACAAAAATGTCAAAAAAATGAAATACATCTTACTCACCAGAGTTGCTGATTATTAAATGTCCTAATGTGTAACGATCACTATACACTCGTTTTGCTAATCGAACATGGCTGTAACAAGTTTTACTCTGACCAGCCAATCAGAGGGCGGAAAAATGCTAACATTATTGTGGGACAATTGCTGGCTCAATGAGGTGAATTTGAAATGTGATTGGTTAAAGACACTGTCCCATTAGTTTTTTGTAGTTACTGTACATCGACCTGCACGATTCTGAAGGCCCTGGGCAGCTTAGGTTGACATGGCAGTTCGTAGAGGCTGAAATCTGATTGGACAAAAACAATCTAACATCCACATGCACTGGAAGCAGTGCAGCCAAGAGAAATACTACAAAATGAAGAGGTCTTAGAGTCTTAGTCTGTTGTAGATAAATTGATACAATTTCATGAAACGCGTATTAGAATTTAGGTTGTAAGTGTAGGTTAGTGCTTCTGTTTGTGTTTAGGACAGCAGAGTAGACATCGCTGTCCCCTGACGGTCCACCACTTTATTTTCTTTTTCAGAGAGGAACGAGAGTCATGGATTCGGGCCAAATATGAGCAGAAACTCTTTGTGGCGCCATTGCCTCCTCCCACTCCCAATGAGGGTCCAGACATCACACTGTCCGGTCGTCTTCTTCTGGCGGCGATGGAGCACAACCTCCCCAAACTGCTGCTCTTCTTGGCCCACTGCACTAAGGAGGACATCAACGGCCCCGCCAGCATGGCGCTCTCCTCCCGGTCCCTCCTGGCACTGCGGCTGCCCGGTTCAGCCCTTCATGCTGCCTGTCAGCAGGCCGACGTGGTGATGACACAGCTTCTTGTTTGGGTCAGTTTATTTCCCTCTTTGTTTATCCCATTGTGGCTTTGCTGACCGGGATGTACACTCTCTGACCACCACATTATGAAATTTATAAGAGTTTTATGGAAAGTTCTGCCTTTGCAAAGATAATAATGCTCAGCTTTGATTGACACTGTCAGAGAGTTATTCAGTGTACAGTGTTATGGTTGCAGTTTTTCCATATATATATATTTTTTGCCTTTAGTTACATGAGAGTGACAATTATCATCAGTTATTATATCTTGCTGGTATACTGTATACTGTGTTAACGTGTCTTTTCTTCATCTGTTTAATTTTTGGTATATTTGTTAGGTTTCTGAATGGCTAAAAGAGACAGTGGGGCTTTAGTGAAGCAAATGCACTCTTTTTTGTGCTTTAAAAAAAAACCCTGAAGGGATATGTTGCGCAGCACGGTGGCCGACTGGTTAGAGCGTCAGCCTCACAGTTCTGAGGACCTGAGTTCAATCCCCGGCCCCACCTGTGTGGAGTTTGCATGTTCTCGCTGTGCCTGCGTGGGTTTTCTCCGGGCACTCCGGTTTCCTCCCACATCCCAAAAACATGCATTAATTGGAGACTCTAAAATTGCCCGTAGGTGTGAATGGTTGTCTGTTTGTATGTGCCCTGCGACTGGCTGGCAACCAGTTCAGGGTGTACCCCGCCTCCTGCCCGATGACAGCTGGGATAGGCTCCAGCACGCCCGCGACCCAAGTGAGGAGAAGCGGTTCAGAAAATTAATGGATGGGTGGATGGGATATGTTGCGGTTGTCTACAATTGTTTCTGGTTATCTTTGTAAAGGCGGAATTTATGATAAAGCTCTTGTACTGGATCTAATTAGACTGTGCATCTGTACAGAATCAAGTGTCTGGGGAATTAATGGAGTAAATAATAATAATAATAGAATTTTTGTTGCGAAGGCTAGCATGAATTTCAGCCACAGAGTAAATATTGTAAAAAAAATTTACACCTTGCAACAACAATAACAACCCCCAGGGGACACGCCCACCAGACACATAAATAGGAGGACTCCACGCCCCACAAAATAGAACTGAAGAAGTCTTTTGGGTTAAAGGTGAAAAGTCTTCAACAACCAAGTAGAGTCCAGTTAGTTGTCCGTAGGCAGGCTGATAGTAAACATCACTTAATAATATATATTTTTTTAAACTAAAAAAAAGAAAAGAAAAATTGTGAAACATCCAAGGCGTTCCAGTTATGTGGAAGAAGGTGTAAGTGATGTCACATACCATACAAGTATATTTCCTTAAAATGTGAATCATATTGTTTTATCTCTCCTTGTCATCAGTATGGATGTGACGTTCGGTACAGGGATGCTCAGGGGCAAACAGCACTGACCCTGGCTCGCATGGCGGGCAGCCAGGAGTGCGCCGACATCCTGCTGCAGTACGGATGTCCCAATGAAGCCGCCCCTTCATTTGCCACAACTGCCGGATTCGCATCCGCAGTCAACCCATCCATCCCCGTTGCCATGACTCCGAACATGCCGGTCGCCACGACCCTCAAGATCTCGCACAGGGGTGGCGGCGCGAGCTTCAGCTACAGTACGTCAAGAAAAGCTGTGTCATAAGACTGGAGGGAATTTTTTTTTAAAGGATTGTTGTCAGATTGAGGCCTGCACATTCAGAATGAAGGAGCATGTGGCCAGATGTTGCACTAGTCCTGTGCCACAAGCGCTATTACGCTGGTGAGAAAGAGAGAAAGAGAGAGAGAGAGAGAGAGAGAGAGAGAGAGAGAGAGTCCAACTGGCAAACTGGCACATGCAACAAAAGTCAAGAAAGTTTGTTGGAGGGGGAATCTAAAGTCCAAATGTAAAGAACTGCAATAAGCTAATAAATTGGTCTGTATGTATCAGTTTGAAATGCCATCACTTTACTGGTATTTTCAAGAGAGTGTTTATATTGTGTTGGATTCAATGCAGCCAAACAGACAGACAGTTCATTTTAAAGTTGCGCTACAAAGGCTGCTTTTGTTTTGAACAAAATCTAGAGATATGATGATAGAATTCTATAAATCTAAAAAAAAAAAAAGAAAAAAAAAAGTTCAGAGTTCTTAATTTCCAGAATTGTTATTGTACTTTTTGTACAGGTGGTTCTGAGTACAAAAGTGGCTGGAGAAGAGATTTGAAGTTTCTTGCTTTGGTGTTCCTTTGATAATTAAATCTTGAAAGCTCAAGACTAAAATTTATATGTAATGTTTGTATCACTGTGCGCGACATAAACACCGTACATGATTTGTGCATTGTAGATCTCTTGAAAGTGAATGACTCCAAGCTGCAGGCCACCGTGGTGATGTGCATATGAGCAAAGAAAATGCCTTCATTTCAACTGAATGTATTTAAAACCATCACGTCATCAGGAAGAGGTGCAGCCTTAATGGATGTTACCTGACTCTCCTCCTATGACTAATAGAGATTAAAACTATTGTTAAATAGATTGTTTTCACATGTACGTATATATACAAGTGAGCATTGGAATGAATGTTTGCAAGTGGCTGATAATCAGTGTGAGGAAAAGAGGAATTTTGCCCACATGGAGATTTAAAGAGTAGCATAAAAAGAAGTCACCCATCCGTACTCGATGTAATTTTGTGTTCATCTAATGAATGTTGCAGAGTATACATGTCTGTGCTGTAAAGAGTCTCTATTCATTTGTATTTTTTTAATTCATGCAATGATTCATAAAGCATTCATTATCAATACACAAAACCATTTTCCAGCTGTTTTCATTGCATCAAAAAGCAAACAACTATTGTTTCATGTCCGCAAGATTCAGTTCAGGTCTATTTATGTCCACCAAGATGACAGGAACATGGTACAGCTCAGCAATAATCAGCCAACAGAAATCGCGTCACACTCATCATCTCACTGTCAGATTGTCTGCTCCTTGGCCTTGGCCTACATCTTTCTAGGTCAGATCCAAGGACTCTCTTTTTTTTTAATGGAGCTTCGACACTGCCTGCTGTAGACGCAACAACCTGAACCGGATGATTTATGATAGAAAGGATAGTCAGTTTTTAAAAACAAGATATGGATAGGGTGGCATCACAGCACATATGATAGATCTAACTAGCATTTACAGGAGTTGATATGATAACAACAAAAATACAACCCTATGGGGGCACACGCCAGTGCAAACTGTAGGCCAGTCCCAAGCCCGGATAAATGCAAAGGATTGCATCAGGAAGGGCATCCGGCTTAAAACTTTGCCAAACAAATATGAGCGTTCATCTAAAGAATTCCATACCGGATCGGTCGTTGGCCGGGTTAACAACGTCCGCCACCGGTGCCGTCAACCTGCAGGGTGCCGGTAGAAATTCAGCTACTGTGGGTCGAAGTCGAAGAAGAAGAGGTGGAAACCGGGTTCTTCGGCAGAAAGAGAGGAGGAAAGCACAGAGCCTAGAACTGAATGTGGGGACTTTGAATGTTGGGACTATGAAAGGAAGATCTTGGGAGTTTATTGACATGATGATTAGCAGAAAGGTTTATATATTGTGTGTCCAGGAGACCAGGTGGAAAGGCAGTAAGGCTAGAAGTTTAGGGGCAGGGTTTATATTATTTTACCATGGTGTAGATGGGAAGACAAATGGAGTTGAGTTTATTTTAAAAGAAGAGTTGGCTAAGAATGTCTTGGAGGTGAAAAGAGTATCAGATCGAGTGATGGGGCTGAAGCTTGAAATTGATGGTGTTATGTATAATGTGATTAGTGGCTATACCCCACAGGTAGGATGTGACCTACAGGTGAAAGAGAAATTCTGGAAGGAGCTAGCGAAGTAGTTCTGAGCATCCCAGACAGAGAGAGAGAGTCGTGATTGGTGCAGATTGTAATGGACATGTTGGCGAAGGAAATAGGGGTGATGAAGAAGTGATGGGTAAGTACAGCATCCAGGAAAGGAACTTGGAGGGACAGATGGTGGTAGACTTTGCAAAAAGGATGCAAATGGTTGTAGTGAACACTTTTTTCCAGAAGAGCCAGGAACATAGGGTGACCTACAAGAGCGGAGGTAGAAGCACGCAGGTGGATTACATCTTGTGCAGACAATGTAATGTGAAGGAGGTTACCGACTGTAAGGTAGTGGTAGGGCAGAGTGTGGCTAGACAGCATAGGATGGTGGTGTGTAAGATGACTCTGGTGGTGGGGAGGAAGATTAGGAAGACAAAGGCAGAGCAGAGAACCATGTGGTGGAAGCTGAGACAGGATGAGTGTTATGCAGCTTTTTGGGAAGAGGTGAGACAGGCTCTCGGTGAATAGGAGGAGCTTCCAGAAGACTGGACCACTGCAACCAAGGTGATCAGAGAGGCAGGCAGGTGAGTACTTGTTGTAGCTTCTGGCAGGAAAGGAGAGAAGGAGACTTGGTGGTGGAACCTCACAGTACAGGAAGTCATACAAGGAAAAAGGTTAGCTAAGAAGAAGTGGGACACTGAGAGGACCGAGGAGAGGCGAAAGGAATACATTGAGATGCGACATAGGGCAAATGTAGAGGTGGCAAATGCCAAAAAAGAGGCATATGATGACATGTATGCCAGGTTGGACACTAAAGAAGGAGAAAAGGATCTATACAGGTTGGCATGACAGAGGGATAGAGATGGGAAGGATGTGCAGCAGGTTAGGGTGATTAAGGATAGAGATGGAAATATGTTGACTGGTGCCAGTAGTGTGCTAGATAGATGGAAAGACTTCTTCGAGGAGTTGATGAATGAGGAAAAAGAGAGAGAAGGGAGAGTAGAAGAGGCAAGTGTGGTGGACCAGGAAGTGGCAATGATTAGTAAGGGGGAAGTTAGAAAGGCATTAAAGAGGATGAAAAATGGAAAGGCAGTTGGTCCTGATGACATTCCTGTGGAGGTATGGAAGCATCTAGGAGAGGTGGCTGTGGAGTTTTTGACCAGCTTGTTCAGTAGAATTCTAGCGCGTGACAAGATGCCTGAGGAATGGAGGAAAAGTGTGCTGCTGCCCATTTTTAAGAACAAGGATGATGTGCAGAGCTGTGGGAACTATAGAGGAATAAAGTTGATGAGCCACACAATGTTATGGGAAAGAGTAGCGGAGGCTAGACTCAGGACAGAAGTGAGTATTTGCGAGCAACAGTATGGTTTCATGCCTAGAACGAGTACCACAGATGCATTATTTGCTTTGAGGATGTTGATGGAAAAGTACAGAGAAGGTCAGAAGGAGCTACATTGTGTCTTTGTAGATCTAGAGAAAGCCTATGACAGAGTACCCAGAGAGGAACTGTGGTACTGCATGCGGAAGTCTGGAGTGGCAGAGAAGTATGTTAGAATAATACAGGACGTGTACGAGGGCAGCAGGAGGAAAGTGCCAGGTGTGTTATGTGACAGAAGAGTGTCTGTTAGGATGAAGGGCAAAGTTTAGAAAACAGTGGTGAGGCCAGCCATGGTGTGCGGATTAGAGACAGTGGCACTGAAGAGACAACAGGAAGCAGAGCTGGAGGTGGCGGAAATGAAGATGTTGAGGTTCGCTCTCGGAGTGACCAGGTTGGATAAAATTAGAAATGAGCTCATCAGAGGGACAGCCCAGGTTCGATGTTTTGGAGACAAAGTTAGAGAGAGCAGACTTCGACGGTTTGGACACGTCCAGAGGACAAATAGTGAGTATATTGGTAGAAGGATGATGAGGATGGAGCTGCCAGGCAAGAGAGCTAGAGGAAGACCAAAGAGAAGGTTGATGGATGTCGTGAGGGAAGACATGAGGGCAGTTGGTGTTCGAGAGGAGGATGCAGGAGATAGGCTTACATGGAAAAGGATGACGTGCTGTGGCGACCCGTAACGGCACAAGCCGAAAGTAAAAGAAGACTTTTTTGTCATAACAACAAAGAGGTAACATTGTTAAGAATGACCCATATAAAATCCTAAATAGAGACAATAAAAATGCTCTGTTTGGCAAAATTCTGAATTTTGCCCAACTGTGGCGATGTGTCTGCTGCATGTGCTACATACAAGGATATGCATTCTAGTTATGAAAGTGTAATTCAGGAGCTTGGTGATGAAGTGCCACCTCCACAAATGAAAATATAATTGAAGATGAATGCTTTTAAATGCAGCAGATGAGGGGCGTGGGGTAAGAAGTCGCTCATCTGCATGCGACAGGACAGGACTGACCTTAGTGACGATAAGCGGTGCGGAAAATGGATATTCTAAAATATGGTCCCCAATACAGTTCGATAGTACCATACATAAGAGCTATATTTATTTTGATCAGCATGTCATTGAAAATGTAATAAATATCAATATAAAATGTTGATTTAATAATCATTTTCAATAAAATCTTGATGTTGATTGAAGCACATTAGCTAATGCCTCGGGTAAACGGCAAGACAGTTACTTGTCTTGGATGATCGGTCTCCGCCCGGTCCCTGGTCTGACAGTCGATCCTGAGATCCCACTTCTGACACCAAGTTTGTTTTGGAATTGAATCAGGGAACAATCTTGCCTTTTGTCATTTTAATGAAATCTTTGCAAAGAGAGAGACAGACAAGAGAGGAACCTGCAGTTGCTTTGTGCTTCTCCCCGACTCTGAAGAACACGGAAGAAGAAACCCACAGAACAAACTAAAACTAAAATGCGAGGGAGTGAAGGAAGAAAGGCCTATTCACACAGTTATCTTGTCCATGAGAGAAAGGGGACGCTGACAGAGACACTGAGAAGGGAGGACGAAAACAATTAAGCTACTAGGTACATTTGAAAAAGTCACACAAGAACAAAGAACTATTGAAGTAATAAAAATCACACAGAAACTATGGGATAATATAATAAAAGACTATATAGACCATATTTTGTTTCCTGGTTTAATTTAAAAACTCTAACTACAAATAGTCCAAAGTGTTTTCAAAATGAAAATATAGACAACATTCTTTGTGTGTGCTGCATTTTGAAAACATTTGAACAGCAGATTTAAGGATTAAGTTTCAATGAATTTGGGAAAATCGAATTTAAGACCTTTTTAAGGATTGCATTCTCCATCCTGTATGTGTGAAAACATAATGGCTCTTTGTTCTGCTAGGCAAATATCTTAGCGATGAACTCCCTGAAACGCGTGGCATACTGCTCTGGATGAACTGTCGAGATTTCTGCTCCTGCCTGTAAGCACACCCATGCACACACACACACACACAGTTTGTCAGTATGAATAAATAGTGTCAGTTGCTTTACATGACACCGATGCTCACCCCGCGTTTGACAGCCTTGGCAGCATGAGCCGCTTTCTTCTTGGTGTCGTACTGCGTAAGCACATCAATCAGACCCATGAAATACACTTCCCTCCGCGGTGCGCCTACATGGGAGTGAGGGAGGCTCAACGCTGCAGCCTTTGGTGATTGCTTTTGATCTCCATATATGAGCCTGCAGACCCAGGCCCGGTGTAACATGGTTTTAAGGTGAGCAAAGAGCGCCCTCAGGACTCACCTAAAGCGCTCTCGATAGCGTACACATCCACGTAAGGGTCGAACTCCCCAGGGCCCATGGGCTTGAAGGAGTTCATGTAGCCAGCTATGCCTTCAGGTGAGGTGGAGCCTGGAACCACAGATTGGCTGCTTTCATCTTGCTCTTCTTCGCCATCAGACAACTCCAACTCCAGTTCCTTCTCCTCCCTCTCAGCCCTCTCCACATCATGGATACCAAGCAGGAGGCTGTAGTCCATAATCCTCATACGCACCAGGAACTGCAGAAAGAGGGCACTCAAGCACAAATTGCACTGTGTTGTCATATGGGCCAAGCCTCAAACTCCAAAAGGTTCCATCCATCCAGTCATTCTCAACAGCGCTTATCCTGCTCAGGGTCACGGGGGTGCTAGAGCCTATCCCAGGTGACTTTGGGCAAAAGGCAGAGTACACCCTGAACTGATCGCCAGTAAGTAGCAGGGCACATATAGACACGGACAAACATTCAGACTCACATTCACACTGTCACTCAGTGGGAACTAAACCCACACTGCCTGCGCCAAGTCAGGTGAATGTACCAGTACAGCATTAGTGGTGGTGGGCAAAAGGTTCTAGATTTGAATTTTAGCTTGCGACTTTCTGTGTGGAGAATATTTCAAACACATGCATGTTTGGTTAAACATTTTTAAAAATTATTATTGAAAAAAACATTTTAATTATTATTTTGCTTTCTTTTGGGGGGGGGGGGGGGGGGTCTACAGTAGTACCTCAAATTAGGAGTGACCCGACTTCTGAATTTTTCAAGGTACAAGCATCACCCTGACATTTTTTCTGCCTTGAGATGTGATAAATAAAACTAAAAAAGAGATAAAAGCACTACAAGCTGGCAGAGAACTTCACAACAAGCAGCATATATTAAACAATTCTTGAAACAACAACAACAAAATAAAAGCTTGAAGCTGTATAGTACCGCCACTCCCAGTAAAAGTTTACTGGAAAACTGAACATCAAACAAAGAAAATTTCACCTTGTGGATTTAACCAAAGCATATCTTGTCTAACAAAAGTCAATTAGCTTAATGTGACCAAACAATGAGAATAATAACACTTATATCAATACTGTGGTAGTTATAAACCTTTAAGCAACTTCAATTTGAACACAAATGATAACATGTATTCTTTATCCTCTGTGAAAAACAACTCATATATGTTATGTACCTTAGTTGTGACAGTCTTCTTCTATATTTCATCATCGATTTTACGTGAAGTATGTCTGTATATATTATACTGCCCCTAGTGGCCAATGCATGCACAGCAGAAGGAGCATCCATCCATCCATCCATTACCTTTACCGCTTCTCCTTACTAGGGTTGCGGGGTGCTGGAGTCTATCCCAGCTATCTTCGGGCGGGAGGCGGGGTACACCCTGAACCGGTCACCAGCCAATCGCAGGGCACATAGAAACAAACAACCATTCGCACTCACAATCACACCTACGGACAATTTAGAGTCTCCAATCAACCTCCCACGCATGTTTTTGGGATGTGGGAGGAAACCGCAGTGCCCGGAGAAAACCCAACCAGTCACAGGGGAGAACATGCAAACTCCACACAGGCGGGGCTGGGATTTGAACCCCGGTCCCCAGAAATGTGAGGCGGATGTGCTAACCAGTCGCCCACCGTGCTGGCAGCAGAAGGAGCAGAAACATGGAATTATGACTCACAAACTATTCATTCAATCTATTTATTCAATTATGTGATTACTGTATGTTTTCACAATGTAGAGTGTAGAGTGCTATTTACTTTCTTAAAAAAAAACATTTTACCAAACTTTTTGTTTGTGTTTTTGGAGGGCTGGAACAGATTAATGGCATTTCCATTCATTTCAATGGGCGAAGATGATTTGAGATTTGGGTGTCACAGAACGAATTAACCTCGTAATTTAAAGCACAATTACATGTGGCCTGCAATTGTCTGCCGACCAGTCCGGGGTCCACCTCACTCGTGACCCTAATGAGGAAATGCACTATAGAGAATGGATGCTTGATCCTTTGACCTACAAAAAGCTGTGGTACCATTTTGTAAGCTCATAAAAGTTGCAGACAAATAATCCACAGACAATTTGCAAGGTAAAAAAAAAAAGGTTTCTTACCTCAAGATCTCTGTTAAGTTTGTCCGTGACGTTCTCCTTCTCCTGGTCACACACGTAAATCTTTTGCAGGTTGTTCATGAAGTCTATGTCCTTATAGGTGGGAAGCTCCTTGACCTGGAAAGCACACAACAAGGAGATGTTCATGACATTCAGCACTAATATAAAAGCCATATTCTGATATAATAAGAAAGAGTTGCATAATAATGCCCCTGATGTTTATATTAAAACCAAGACAATTTAAAATATTTTCATGAGACAACCAACTATATTGCTGTTTTCTATCAGGGTTAATACACGTTATCCAGAATGTGCTGTACTAAGAAGATTGTTTTAAAGGATTTTTTCTTTTCTTTTTTCACCACCACTATAGATTTGAAATAGAACAATAAAGAAGTCATCAAAGTGTAGACTTTCATCTTTAAATTTATGAGGTTTTACAATAAAAAAATAAAATAAAAAAGCATTTACTATTTAGTCTGAAGTCTGCAGCCCATGGACATCATTAAATTCTGAGTTTCCTCCTTGTAGATGCTTTATCAGACCTTTACTACAGGCACATTTACTTGCTGTTTATTCGTGGGTCTTTCTGCCTTCACTTATGTCTTCAGTACAGTCAAAAGCATGCTCTATGGTGTTGTGATTGGGGCATGGACCTGACCATTGAACAATATTCAATTTATTTGCCTTCAAAATGTCTACTTACTTGCATGTTTATTGTTATTATCCATCTGCACTGTCAAACACCATGCTTTCAGTTTTGTAGCATTAGGCTAAATGAGAGCATAGACTAAATACCTCATAATTTATCCATGTTTGACAAATGGTGTTGTATGCTTTGGATCATTATCTGGGTACTTTTTTTAAACAACCTCATACTTTCAATTTTTAAAAAAAAGTTCACTTCACTTCATACTCACATCCAATAGTGCAGTCTGTTGTATTCAAAAGCAAGCTCACTGTACTGCTGCCATTATTAATACTACAGGATAAGACGAGTTCATCATGTATGCATGAATTTTAATCAGTTCTCACAGTGCTGACACATCCTTTTATGTGAGCTCACCTTCTCTTTAAAAGTTGCTTCTCGAGACACCAGGGAGCCCTGAGGAAAGGAAAGACCAGACAACCATTTCTCATCTGAGTGGAGCTCAATAAGAGTGGAGACTCGACTCATATGTGACTTCATTGAGCTGTTAGCACATCACTGACTTAAAATTAATGATGTACCATGTCTTGTAAAATATTATAGCAGATCTTGACACCTTGTATCAGCAGCCATACATTTAGGCAAGTTATATTTGTACAATGATCATAAACCTGAAGTTGCGACCAATCAATATTTAATGGAACGTGTGAAGGCATTGACAATGATAATCGATCCCCATACACTACCACTTAAAGTCACTTTACCTTGAGGTCATACTTCCTGTGTACTTGTAGTCTGTGACTGAACATGTTCCTCATGACCAACATGTAGGTGTCCTCACTCTCCACTGTGACTCTGTACATGGCCAGGAACTGAGGGAGCAGTGTAGAACCGTGACAGGTGACAACATGCTGGATAAGAAAGGAGCAGTGTAATGTATTTTTCTTTCAGGTACTGTGTATTAACATTACTTTTATTCATTTATTGCCGGGGAGAAATTGGTTATGAAGACAACTATAAGGGGCGGTTGCACCTTGAGCCCCTCGTGAAGTGCAAAGTGCAAATGTCGCCCCAACAAAACAGAAGTAGGCCTGGCACTATTGAATATTTTTAAAATTGATTATTCAAGGAATACCATAAAATATACAGTATATTTTTTCCCCTTGGGGTCGGCCTCCTCATGTTCTATAGTAACTGTACTCATATTGAGTGTGTGTGGCTTTAAAAGGCGGGGCCTGGCCTAGGTGAGTTACATGGGAGTCAGCAAATGAGAGTGAAGAGTTGGCTGTTGCTGGCTCAAGTTAGCGGCTAGCTGTCAACTGGCTCACCGTTAGCCTGTCTGCCTGTTGAGTGCCTAGCTGTCATTTGTGGCTATGCAGGTAGTGTTTGAATGTACTTATTTTGTTACCGTTTGTGATTGAAATTGCCCTGGCAACTGTGTCGACCCTTGACGACTTGTGGGAGGTTTACAATACGTTCTAACTAGCAGTGGTAGGCTAAATTAAATTAGCTAACAATGTTTACTTTACTGTAGACGTGGAGTTGTGTAAGCCAGTTCTACTTTGCAATAGACACATAATTGTGTTATCTTCTTTTTTAAGTGTGAAATGATCCCAAATTTTGGACATTCTCTGTCTTTTACACACTCTTTCCTCCTGGCTTGCACTTATTGCTATGCGAGTCTGCAGTAACATTAGCCCGTGTGGAAAAATGATCACTGTGAAGCTTCGAGGCGGAGATTTTGTAATCGAATTATTCAAGTTATTTGAATTGTCGTCACAGCACTAGTTTCAGACAGTGCACTGTGCCAGATCTTCACCCAGCCTAGCTGCCAAGTCATGGGCGGAAAAACTCGATGCAAGGGCAGTATTATGTAAATTAGCTGAATTGTGATGTCACAATTCATAACAGCTATCTCATAAATATTTTTTTTGTAATAGTAAGCTTTCATAAGATCTACTTGGTTGTTTAATTTCACACTTGATGGGCGGGCAAGCACTCCAGAGGCCAAAATACAGTATTGGCATACTTGCAATTAAAAGGTACATTTCCATTATATTTGCCCTTTAAACATTACCAAATATGATTCTACAACATGAAAGGACCACATTTTGCTTGTAGTTAAAAGATGTTTTAAGTGCATGTGTCACCTGGTGATACTCAGAAAGGATGTTGTGCATTTCCGCCACCTCCTCACTGGAGATTTCTTTGACCACCAAAGTGCGGTCATATGACGCAAGCAGCAGGCCCTCACATGTTCCCTCTCCGTCTTTGAGCGGCGGACTGCGAGCCAGAGACACCTGTTGATGAAAACGTTTCTTTTGTACATACTGCATTTTGTACGCTCTTTAACATGCAAATCGTTTTCACTGAAATGCAAATTGCTACAAACAGGACAATTGGAAAATATATGGCACAATTGTGTATTTCCTGCAATGTTTCATCAGTAAAGAGAACCCAGCGTGGATCACATCGTGTTAAACTCAAATGTGTTGTAAGGTGCACAGAAATGCAAATTTCACACAAACACATGCAAATTTAGAGTCGGTGCTGAAAAAAATGCAGATAATCCTGCATGATTTCAGACCTGTGTGCTTGGGCCATACCTTCTTTTTTTTAACAGTACCTGGTAATCCTGGTCCTCAATGCCAAAGCGCTCACGTAGGTTCCTGAAGACTTGCGGACAATACTCTTTGAATTTAAATTGTCCTGGGAGATTCTCTCTGAGAAACAACCCACACAGAAAAATTTGTTTTCTTTACGAACAGACCCAGAATCATGTCATGTCTATTTAAAATGAGAATGCTGAACACAGCAACATTAGTACACCTACTCAATCTAAGATGCCTTCCCAAAGATGATAATGCTCAGTTTTTATTCACAATTAAATGATGTCATACTGAGAGCTGTTTCTAATATTCTGGTTAACTTTTTAAAATGGGTGATCGTAGCAATCCTCTTGCAGGTGTACCTAATCAACCATCCCCACAAGAAAAGCGGGAGACATACAGTTGAAGAAAAAATATGTTTGTGTAGCAATACTGAAATAAAACAACTTAGTTTTCATACAAATAAATAAATGTGGGTGTCGACGTGCAGGGGAAGTTGGAATGGTGTAACAGGGCATTGGAGGACATTTGTAAAGTTCTGAAATTTTTTTTTTATTTAAATAGCTCAGTTATAAAAAAACCATTTCATAAATATTAAGATAAGACACATTTTGCAGGGAAAGTTAAATATTAAAGTTGCTTCAATCAAATCAAGACTCTCTGAGACTACCAACACCCACCTTGCAAAAATGCTAATGGTTTATTCCACACAGGTCATTTGTTGCAACATACAAAGTGCTCTGGGTATACACACGGGAAGAAAGAAATGAGAGACAGGAGACGTAAAGAAAGCTCAAAGTTGGCAGCTAAATGCTAACAAAGTTGTTTTTGTTTCACAGAAAGGATAGATCAGCCCAAATGTTAAAGCATATTATGACTGATAAAATGCCATGGTT
Source organism: Phycodurus eques (assembly GCF_024500275.1). Lineage (NCBI taxonomy): Eukaryota > Metazoa > Chordata > Actinopteri > Syngnathiformes > Syngnathidae > Phycodurus > Phycodurus eques. The sequence continues at coordinate 15,021,854 of NC_084534.1, forward strand.
TTAATCAGACCTCCATATCCAAGCTACCCACAATCAATCGCCCTCAAAAGAAAGAAACAGACTTATTCATTATAAAACATGCTTATTTGTTATTATTGATGATATTGATGGTGATTATAATTAAAAAATTGAGTTAATGGTATATGTATCCTGCTGCTAGGATACTTACGCCAATAACTAGGTCTTAGCAAATTTTGGGGTCCCTGAATTTGGTGCTACACCCCTGCTAATAAATCCATGTGTTCTTTTATTATTTAGGTAAAAATTCATAGAGAGATTTAGAACAAATCCCTCTGTAGTAACATCACATGACAAAACACAGTTTATTGTTTTTCCCGAGACTGTTACACAACCTGGATTCCTGACTGGATTAAGGGATTATTTAAAGCTACTCATTTTTCCAGACTTGAGTTGTGTCATACTTCTCTGAAGGATTGAGAAACTATTTTCTTTATATTTTTAATAGATGTTGAAAACTTATGTAAAGTAATGTCTCGTTTGTTGCGGGGGTAAGGTTCCGGACCACCCCTGCAATAGGTGAAATCCCCCAAGTAGCGACCACCTATATATATTTTTTAATTATTTATACATATTTTAAAGCTGCATTAACCTCCCCAGACTCTTATTAATCTTCCCACCACTCCTTTTAATCTCTACCATACTCTTATTAACACTTTCTTTGCTTTTCAACACCTTTTAATATCATAAACATACAGTAATACACAGTATTATAAACTATGTACATTTTATTCTTTGTAATATCTTTTAATGTTAATTTTTTTCCTTTACAGTTTTAATGAATTCGTTTTGGAAGCGTTTATTTTACCACAAAAATAATTACAGCATACACTCAAAATCCCACAATATGGCAAATTATGCACAATATTAAATAAAAAATTTAAAAATCAGCAATACACAGAATCCGAAATAAGTGAACCATGATATAGTGAGGGAATAATGTCTGTCCAAATCGCAGAAATTATGTCAACGGGACTATGTTTTACCAGTGAAATGCATTATGATATATCACTGGAAAATAACATTGTTTCATGCAATTTTGCCACAATGCAGTATCCTTTGAGAGAAGGGCAAAATAAACGATTCATCTGTTGAATGTTGGGAATTGCTTGTAGATTAACGGTGTGTAAAATAATTTAGGCAAACCGGGACAGACAGTGTTGACTCATTGTCAACTGATTTTAAGTCTATATGAACAACAAGGGAAATTGTGCTACATCCAAATTATGGCAAACTACAACTTCCAGCATTTTTCTACTCCAAGTGTGAGGAACCAACAACCCCCACATGGCCATATACAGTGCAAGAGAGCATTAGATCTACTCCTCAGATGAACTGTCATAAAAAGCCCAAAACATTTAACCCATAAACGCTCATAATGCTACATAATAATATACGTTTGCTCTATTACTACTTCTGACTTTTTTCATAAATTTAGTGTGGCCCTTTATTTAAATAAATAAATAAATGGCCCCTGAATGGATACATTTCTCCTCACCCCTGTTCTATAATGTATTATGATCATGATTTGATGTCTAATGATGAGATGGATGTATTTTTTTCAAAATGGCAAGTTTGTATTGTCCAGAACACACATACACACACTGCTAAAACATGTCCCAGAATGCATTGCAGTAGCTAGTGTGTTGACAGTTCAGTTACTCGTTAGCGCTCGTGTAGCTCATTTTAATCATGTTGAAGTGGTACCGGTAGTTTTAAAATGCAAATCATTGGTTAACAATTCAGGTTTAGTAAAACATGTTTCCACATTGACATTATTAGCTTATTAGCAGAGTACAGCCAGTACCGTGACCTCTGAGGGTCAAAATAAATTTGGTGTAGCGCTTCATTGTAAAAGTTGAACTCGAAATGAGTTAGTGGACTATCACTTATGAGTTAGTGGACTATCACAATCACATTTACATGGTAGCAGAATGAGAGAAAGAATAGTGAACGAATAGTGAACAAAATAGTGAACAAAAACATGCAAAACAGAGTTACGAGATACTGTACAATTTGTTTGTTTTTAATTGCTTAAGTGTTGTCCAGCCTGACAAAATGTTTACAGTGGATAGGGTGTTAAGGACCAGGCCCGACTGCGAATATTGAAAATCTACGATTAATTGAAGCCCTTTTTTTTTTCTTGTAACCCCCCAAAATTGATGAAAAAGCGGGGATATGTCACCAATAAACGTTTTCCACTAGAAACAGGGGGTGGTTTAAAAAATAAAAAATTGAAAAAATGGAGTACATCAGTATCCACTGCATTTTTAAAAAGCTGTGATTTCCCATCCTTCCATTTTCTATAGTGCTTGTCCTCATAAGGGTCACAGGGTAGCTGCAGCCTATCTTTCGGGCAACAAATTCCACTTTTCCTCCATCAATTTTCTGTTGCCGCTGAGCTGACATCTCTCCCAGCTGAGTTTGGGGAAGCACTGGGTACAACCTGGACTGGTGGCCAGTCAATCACGGGTATGGTACCCAGAAAAAAAAACACGTAAGCACAGGGAAAACATGCAAATTCCAGGTTGGAGCCGAGATACGAATCCTGAACGTGAGAACTGTGAGGTAGACATGCTAACCACTAGATCGCTATGCTGCCAAAGTCAGTAATTATTCATTCGGAATAATTTTTTATATAATAAAATAGAGGCGGCACGGTGGACGACTGGTTAGAGCGTCAGCCTCACAGTTCTGAGGACCCAGGTTCAATCCCCGGCCCCGACTGTAAATTGCCCGTAGGTGTGACTGTGAGTGCGAATGGTTGTTTGTTTGTATGTGCCCTGCGATTGGCTGGCAACCAGTTCAGGGTGTACCCTGCCTCCTGCCCGATGACAGCTGGGATGGGCTCCAGTACGCCCGCGACCCGAGTGAGGAGAAGCGACTCAGAAAATGGATGGATAATAAAATAGATCACTGACAAATTCAGTTCAATTATGTAGTTTGTATTTAACTGAATAGAGGTTTGGAGAAAAATGTCCAATATGTTTTCATGCCGTAAATGCGACTTTAAATTTTTTGAAGTGTCAGACTCATTTGACTTTCTTTTTATCAAGACATTTTTGTTATTAATAATTGCGAGGTGCAGGATGATTAATATTCTGATTGGGGGCTGAGCACTCCTAAAGATCACACCGTCTATTGTTCCCTCGATTTACTGATGTTAGTGAAGTGATGCATGAGGAGTGTTAGTGTTAGGACGAAAGCAGAAACATGAAGAGGAGGACAGTACTGTACTTGTTGAAGAGGTGGTGGTTGACTTTGACCTTGGTACTGGCTCGGAAGTCATCTGGAAGCAACATGACAGGCACGGGCACCTGGCTCAGGTCGTTGATCTGCACACATTCATTTAGTCAGTGGTGGGAAGTAACAAAGTACAAATGCTAAGTAGATTTTTCAGGTATCTGTACAGTACTTAAGGATCTATTTTTTACCATTTGTATTTGTTACTTTTAACCAGATGTCTGTCTACTCTTTACTTTTTCAAAATAGGCTTGTTAGCTTTTTCAATTGCCGCAGATGATGACACGACATAAAAAAAAGATGTAACTAGAGAAAGGGGGAGTCATTGGCCTTATTTAATGCTGCAGTGCATAGCTTCTGTCGCCCCTTAAGGCTGAAATTCTGCTTTACCACAACAGAGCCGTCGCTTTGATATGACATAGGCTATGCCTAGCCACCGCCTTCCCACCGTGTGTTTCTAGAACGTTTTTATTCTGTTCTGAAGGACAACCCCTGGGGGGAAAAAAGATGAATTCTCTGGAAGTTTCTGTCTGCTACAGAAGCCCAAAATAATGTCTACCTCGCTTTTTACAAATGGGAGACATGGGGCCACACTGCTGCTAGGTAAAATGCATCATTTCATCATTTCGTTTCAGGTATATCATTCATGTCATGCCTGGGCATGCGAATATCGCCGGTTGACACAAAATATCAAAGATGAAATACTGAAAACTAGAGCAAGATGTTAGAGGAGCTATTGTGTCATCTCATCTAGTAGTAGCTTGGGTGAAAATGAAAAAAAAGTTAGACACTGCAGCTTGAAGAGAATTGTTGATGTTGTCTGCGCCACGAATTATTTGAGGGGAATAAATGATCTTGTGCCAGCCGAAAACCAACTGCTTCTGGTGGTCTAATCTGAGAAGACACATGCAAGCAAAGTGTATTTCTTTTGAGTTAGCACTAGCTAATTACGCATTTTTTGTTACGTGCTTCACAATACAAGCAAAGCTGTGGGAACACATTGTTTTGGCCAGCCATCGCGAGCTAGCTTTCGTTTTTTTTTTGTTTACATCTTTTCAGTAAGGACACTACGTACTGTAAGTTAGTAAAAGAGGGAAACTATTTTGTGTGTAGAGGTATTTTTTTTCCCGTTGCGCCAAGGTGCCCAAACTATGTTGTACTGTGATTGACAATGTTTTCCACATGCTGCACACATATACAGTAGAACGTCGATAAAATGGATGGATAATTGTGTCCAAAAATAGTTTCCATTTGTCACTTAAAATGCCGTTGACAAAGTCTGTTAGTTCCAGAATTGGGCGCTGTTGTTTAGTGGCACTGTGGCGCAATGCAGGCAGAGAATGGGACTGACGTATTTCTGGGTCACAGATATGCAATAATACGAAATCCTCCCGTGGCTGTCTAGCGGCCATGTTGATTGTTTGTCATCGACGTGGCGGCCGTGTGACGATGGTTACAGCTATTGTCTACTGTACATAGAGCAGAGAGAGAGCGGCATGGCTGCGACGTTAACTCTGAGGAGTACAAAACACAAAAGTCTTTGGAGTCTGGAACATGCTATTTTTGGTACAGTAGCAGTTTTTTTGTCAAGCCGTTCACATTTGGCAACAGATTTGGAACTAGGAAACTCACCTATTAGTCCGTTCCATCAAGGCTTCACTGTATATGTATGCAACAAACATTTGTTATTATGTATTTACATTTCATCATGTTTTGCTATGACTTTATTATTTGTGTAAAAAACAAATAATTGGTTAAATATTTGGTTAATGATTTTAATCCACTTTTTTTAAGAGGAAACATCCAAGGGTGCTGGTGATGCACTCATTCGAAATAAAGAAAATTAGGTAAGCGAAATGTAATCAAATGTAAATATAGTTACATTAGTTTTTTTTTAAAAGTAGCCAAATTGAAATAGGTACACTTTCAACAGGCTAACTTGCAAATGTAATTAACTACATTCTCTACAACACTCGCTGGAGCCTCCTTCTACTTTAGTACAGAATGTGAGTCCTTAAACCACTTCTGCTGCACGCACACAAACAAGCGTTTCTCAGTCACATACCCACCGAGTGATTGACTCCCCACATGAGCACACTCGACACGGGCTCCCCGGCGCGGAACACCTCCACTTTCTGCTGCACGAAGTGCTTCATCTTGGTCTTCCTCTTGTGTGGGACGCGTGCTGCGCTCGGAGAGGACATTGGAGCACTCTGGCGTTACGCAGAACTTTTAGGACTCTGTGGGTGCGCAGTTGTCACCTCGCGACGTCGTTGAGTCTTTGGAAAAGTGGGATGGATGATGGTGATGATGATGATGCTGCGGTTGGATCAACTTTCTGCTGCAGGTTGGTGGCGCTGTGACGCAACAGCCACCTGGTCCAAACTATTCAAACCGTCTTTTTAGTCACCACATGAGACGGTTTTGTGGCTGACATGTTCGATATTTAAGTACTAATAAAGTTAATGAATTTTCCTTCAAACACATCCATAGATCTCAATCTGCAATTTAAAAAAAAAAATCCAGCTATAGCAAAACAATATTTAATAAGGTTTCCTATTTGATTCCTATTTATTGTGGCGTTGCCCTGTTGTAAAAAAAATTATTCTGAATTGGTTTCTGGTACCGCCTACTGTTGTTAACTTTGTTTTAATGTGCAGAAATGTATCGATTGGTCTCTCGAAAATTATGCTTAGACGCACACATAGATAATCGTATTTCTTTAATCAACAAGTTACATATATATACATTGTCTTCTGACATAGATAATACATTAATTCTCAAAAGCCAAAACATTCAGAACTGTGATCCTCTTATTACATGTAACTCCCAGTATTGTTGACTTCTTCTATTATATGAGCCTTTTCTTTCATTAAAAAATTTACTTTCCTTGATAGAAAATATATATATATATTCCTATAATTTGATGTCAAAGGTGCAGAACCACTAAAATCTATAGACCCTTCATTCAAATAAACAAATAATAAAGAAAAGTCAATGCAGTGTATAGTTTTCCCTGCCCTTTCTGACACATTTTTAAGTCTATTTTTATTAATTAATCTATGTTTTTCATTTTGTTTGAATGCAAAACAAAAATACATTAGAAAAAATATTTCAATTTATTCGTTTTACAAAACAACCTCAGATTTCTTGAGAATATTTCACTTGAGTTTGTCATCTAACATGTGTGCATAATAACTGATCGCAGTGCTTGTATTTGAAGGCATAAGACTTTAAGTCACAGGTATTTGGAAGTGTAGAATATAGTATTGCACTTGTTTTTAATTGGATTGAATCAATTTATGAAGACCTAGGAATTACCACCATTCCATTTTTTACAGGAGTATAATAATTCTCAAAATTATCCTTAGTCCCCACCACCACGATATCTTTTGTATTTTTCCACTTTCAAATTCATCCTGTGGGCCAGATTGTACCCCCCAGTGGGCCATGTTTGACATCACTTTGTTAAATGATTGTGGTCACTTTATTTCTAGATGCACTCAGAAAAAGAAAAAAAAAGTCCTTTCATTTTGTCAGACCAGGACTACACACAGGACTCAGAGATCACTAGTGAGAGCAGGTTTTATTGTATACACCGATGACATCTGGACAGACTGACAAAACGATCAGCTCCAAAATTACTAGAGCTGTCTGGAAGGAGAACCTGGCTCTGCGAGGAAGAGCGCTCTACACTCACAGGGAACAAAATACATTCTGGAACGACACAAGGAAGACTATTTAAGCACACGGAAGGTAATGGGGAACAGGTGGAGACAATCAGGAATCAGGGCTGACACACAGGAGACACATGAGGAAGAGCAAGTGCTCTAAAACGAGAGAGGACAGTTAGACTTTGAAAATAAAATAGGAAATGACAAGACAAAAAAAACAACAACAATAAGACCAGACAAACCTCACCACGGTGTGACAGATTTGATTTAATTCAGACATATACATTGGTTGCACACGATTCAAATGTGGTAAACCGGCCTATATTATTTATTATTTGCAAGGAGAAGAGAGAGAAAAATGACATCATCACATGAACCGATGTACATGATGAAATTAAAGGCCCACGTAAATTTGTCCTGTAAATTTGACTCACCACAGAGAAGAGTTTTTTTTTCATAACTTTAATAGACCCATGACGTTCAATGAGGGAAATAAAGTCTGTAAATAAGACTTGCATAACATTTTACAATGAAATGTAAAAATATGGAATGTCAAAAAACACTTAACAACAATAGAGTAATATTTTGCACAAGGATGGATAGTGTCTTACCAATGTCTCTTCTCAAATAGGGATCCATTCAGATTGTGTTGTTATCCCTCAAAGTACAAGCTTAACTAATGGCTAAGTTATGTTCCCCAACTGTTTAGTATAGTATTATATCAACATTATTGTACTAATGTATAAGGTCATGTTACAAGAGTACAAAAGATTTGTAACTTTGAGGGTACCAACCCATTGTCAAGCTATACAGGTATATTCCTAATGATACAATCAAACGTTTTTTGCTTGTTGTTGTTTAATAAGGTAAAAATAAAAGTAAAATATCCCCATTTAATTCAGCTTCCACACTATATGTTGTTATTTTTATTGTGACTACTAATTAGCATTGGGTAATATTTAAATTATTATGAATTATTCTATGGCCATAAATATTGGTGTTAAAAACATAAATAATATGACAAGTAGATACTATATACAACAGGTACATTGTTACAATAGCAGTGGTGTAAAAATACTGATCTTGTATAAAAAAATTGGAAAATGATATGTACTGACAATAATAATAATAATAATAATAATTGTTAAATGACAAACAGACTGTTTAACATGGAACAATTGGCAGAATATGCAAACACACACCAAACACTTTATTAGGTACACCTACACCATCTAATACAAGAGCTGTATCCCAAAAAAATGCGTCTTTGCAAATAATGCGCAGTTTCAGTAAGAGTAATATATCTCCCAAGTGATTACTACTGTGGTCATGTTGCAACTATTAAGGGTAATTTTGGGTGAACTCCTCAAAATTTACTAGAAACTTTCCAGAGGAATTTTAGTAAACACACACACACAAAACTCTACATTTTATGTCAAACTGTTCCACACAATTGCATTTTTAAGTTTAAAACAACAATATTGCATTGATCCACTAGTAATTTAATATGTTGTTGTGTTGGACAAACAAAATACAATTGCGCAGAACTGCGTGACATAAAAATATTAAGTAAAGTCAGGTTGTTGTTTTTTGAATGAAGGAATTTGGGAAATATTTAGATGGAAACGTTTTATGCGAATTAATAAGGAGTTATGGCACTGAACTGGAGATATTGGTGTCATTTTGACCAGCTGCAACGTAAAAGTAAAAAAATAAAAGTTAACTTTTGATACAACTCTTGTATTGGATCTTATTAGTTTATGCAGGCGTAACTAATGTGTCAAGTGTTAGCCAGTGCAGACATTATGGCGTCTGATTAGAACAGTTCACTAGGTGTTCGCTAGAGGGCACCAATGGTCAGAGTTACACCTTAAACAGCTTGCGGCTCATGGAATGAGAAGAGAGGCACAGAGTTGGAATTCCCAAATAAGTCTGTAAGGAAATCCTTTATCTTCGTCCTATGTTGGCCGCCAACCGTTTTTCTCCTTTCTTTAATCCGACATTTGACACTCTTTTTCAACAAGTCAAGCCTTTGTGTTTATGTGACGTCACTGGCATGCCGCTCTCATCCACACACCAGCACCGACCGCGTTGTTTACCCCGAGAGGACCAACACTGTACACAAATAAATAACATACTGTAGCCCAAATGTCGGTATGCAAACATTCATTTTAATTATTTTTTCTGACAAGACCATCTATCTAGCTCTAGCGGATTTTCCTGCACAATGCGCAAGTGTGGTGTGCGTCCATTTTAATGTTCCGGGGAGAAACGCAAACGCACATTTAACTTTTTCCGCCCAGTTTTTCTTTTGTCTCTCCTCGATTACTGGTAATATAATAGTAATTTTTATTTCGTTTTAAACTACAGTTTTAGTTAAGATACACGGTAATATATTATTTATACGAAGCCAATGTACTGTATGTATGACAAAATTCGAAGCAAATCAAATATATTATTATTCTATTATAAAAAAGTTGAAAATATACTGTCCATATATATATATATATATAGAGAGAGAGAGAGAGAGAGAGAGAGAGAGAGAGAGAGAGGGAGAGACAGAGAACTTTTCGTTGGACATCAATGATTTGTACAAATCAGTTGTACTATATCTAGCTATCTATCAATCTAGTCTTGGGTTAAAGTTACAGTACTTTACAACTCACCTGCTTCTTTCTAAAGAAGCCACGTTTATCACAGTTGGGCATGTAGATATCATGATGGGACTTGAATAAATGGCTATCAAGGCCTCTGATTAGTGTGGTTAGCAGCTTTCGACAAGGGGCCTGTGAGAGGAAAGGATTTTTAAAGTATGACTAATCATTAACTGTCTCTATAGTGTATAATTATTATAAAAGAAGATGGTTACCTCCTCCGGATTCTCGGTAGGTGCGGGATCTAAGGACAGACAAAATATCACAAGTGACTATTCAATGTGTTTACACCTACTATCAGTCATTGCAAAACATGTACAATGAGCAAACTGTAATGGAAAGTGGTGTTATTTTGTTTTATAATGGCTTTATCCAATAGCATTAAAAGCATTGGCTCTGAACAAAAACCCACCCATTAGACAGAGAGACTTTAATACCAAAACTTAGTTGTCGCGGCACTACGAGTTGCAGATGCATGCACATCCATCAACATCGCCTTGCAGGCACCAAGCCAAAAATGTTACCTGCTGTCTGGCTCTTTTCCGTCCAACTGATGACGCTAACATTGCTGCAGACGCCCCTGCCCTCCAGCAGGGTGTGGAGGGGCCGCGGGTCATTTGGCACGGGTGCACAACGCAGACCGCTGGCACAGCTCAGTGTGTAGACCCCACATGGTTCTCCAATGGTAAGAGCGGTGACATTTAAATCTCCCGGCATGTGCATTTGGGAAGGCTTTCCTTTGCAGCCGGGACATCCTCTGGACGGTGTAGTTAGTGGCCTTTGGCTCGAAAGAAGTGGCTGCAGGAAAAGCAGCCCCAGCACATTCACGCACAGAAGCATCTCACACTTGAAAGTTGTCCAGGGCCTTGATTTGTTGACGCTTGTTTTCTCCGAGGACCTCGGAAGCCTCTGTTTATTTCCACTGAGCTTCGAAATGTGGATAGCAATTTGCTCAAGCCAAGAAATGGTGATAATGAGGCTGACAGATAGCACTGGCAGCAGCTTTTAAAGGGCCAAACCAGAGAGGAAAGGTATGGGAGGGTGCGTGATGAAGAATGCTAGTTTTCCTCTCATTTGCACAGAGCTGAGCACACCCTATTTCTCCTCTTGTTACACAAACACACGCACACACACTAATACCATTTGCTGTCTGTCATCTTGAAGGATAGTCATGTTTTCTATTCCAACATAAATCAGCAGTGGCACAGTTGCTAATCCTCTGCTTTTTTGCCAGTTAAGGTTTAATCTATCTGAATTGACAAATTAGAGCACTGCAACCCCCAAAACATATTCTGTATTTATGTAGTAGAGTTAGTTAGATAGAGTTAGAGTTAGATATTGTCATTTGCGCAGTTGAATTTTGTTGGTCATTTTTTGACCTCGAAAACAAACAAAACACACCTATATTATACCTATATTATTTGCTTTTAAAAGTCAAATATACAGTCCCCTCCAAAAGTATTGGAACGACAAGGTCAATTTCTTTGTTTTTGTTGTATACTGAAGACATTTGGGTTTCAGATCAAAAGATGAATATGAGACAGAAGTTCAGAATTCCAGCTTTTATTTCATGGCATTGACATCTAGATGTGTTAAACAACTCAGGACAGAGCATCTTTTGTTTGAACCCACCCACTTTTCAAGTGAGCAAAAGTTTTGGAACATGGGACTGATGGCTATTTCTAGTTGCTCTGGTGTTGCCTTTTAGATTGATTGCTCAAACATTAGATCATGCTTGTTTTTGGCTTTGTTTCACCTTTGAAAACTCCATTTGCTGTTAAGCAAACATGAAGACCAGAGAGCTGTCCATAGGAGAAAAGAGTCCATTTTGAAGCTGAGAGAAGAGGGAAAATCGATCAGAGCTATTGCACAAACATTGGGCATAGCAATAAGACAATTTGGAATGTTCTGAAAAAGAAAGAAACTACTGGTGTACTGAGCGACAGACATCGATTGAACAGGTTGGCCAAGGGTATCAACAGCAGTTGATGACAGAAACATTGTGAGAGCTGTGAAGAAACACCAAAGACAACAGTCAGTGACATCACTGCCAACCTCCACAGGTCAGGAGTGAAGGTATCACAATCCACTGTTGGAAGAAGACTTAGGGAGAACCAATAAACAGGTCATACCACAAGATGCAAACCAGTCATCAGCAAAAAGAATAGGAAGGCCAGATTGGATTTTGCAAAGAAATACAGAGATGAGCCACAAACGTTTTGGAACAAAGTTTTATGGACTGATGAGACTAAGATTAACCTCTACCAAAGCGATGGAAAGGCCAAGGTATGGAGAAACAAATGATCTGCTTGTGATCTAAAACACACAAGCTCATCTGTGAAGCATAGTGGGCTCGCTAGTCTTTATTGATGAAGTAACTCGTGATGGTAGCAGCAGAATGAATTCTGAAGTTTACAAAACCATTTGGTATGGCAATTTACAGAAAAATGCATCCAAACTAATTGGGAGAAGCTTCATCATCCAACATGAAACTGATCCAATACACACTGCCAGCACAAGACTTCATCAGGGGGGAAAAGTGGAAGGTCTTAGACTGGCCAAGTCAATCACCGGACCTTTACCCAATAGAGCACAGGTGTCAAACTCAAGGCCCAGGGGCCAAATCTGGCCCTCCAAGTCATTTCATGTGGCCCGCGAAAGCAAATCATCTGTGTCAACTTCCATGATTATTGCTCAAATTCTCCTAAAAGAATAACAATAAATAGTAGCGTTGAGACATTGCAAGCATTTTCTGTTTATGGTATCTTGAACAATAGTTGAACTATTATCCTTGACTTCTGATTTCAAAACTAGGTATCCATCAATTTGTATGTAATAATGAGGTGACTAAACATTTATATGGTTTCACAGTCAACAGCCCTTTGAGGGAAACCGTGACTACAATGTGGCTCGAGGCAAAAATGACAGAGAGAGAGTCGTGATTGGTGCAGATTGTAATGGACATGCTGGTGAAGGAAATAGGCGTGACGAAGAAGTGATGGGTAAGTACGGCATCCAGGAAAGGAACTTGGAGGGACAGATGGTGGTAGACTTTGCAAAAAGGATGCAAATGGCTGTAGTGAACACTTTTTCCAGAAGAGGCAGGAACATAGGGTGAACGACAAGAGCGGAGGTAGAAGCACGCAGGTGGATTACATCTTGTGCAGACGATGTAATCTGGTCAGGAAGTGAAGAAACAAATCCAAGCAGGTTGGAATGGGTGGCGCAAGGTGTCAGGTGTGTAATGTGACAGAAGAGTCTCTGCTAGGATGAAGGGCAAAGTTTAGAAAACAGTGGTGAGGCCAGCCATGGTGTGCGGATTAGAGACAGTGGCACTGAAGAGACAACAGGAAGCAGAGCTGGAGGTGGCGGAAATGAAGATGTTGTGGTTCGCTCTCGGAGTGACCAGGTTGGATAAAATTAGAAATGACCTCATCAGAGGGACAGCCAAAGTTCGATGTTTTGGAGACAAAGTTAGAGAGAGCAGACTTCGATGGTTTGGACACGTCCAGAGGAGAAATAGTGAGTATATTGGTAGAAGGATGATGAGGATGGAGCTGCCAGGCAAGAGAGCTAGAGGAAGACCAAAGAGAAGGTTGATGGATGTCGTGAGGGAAGACATGAGGGCAGTTGGTGTTCGAGAGGAGGATGCAGGAGATAGGCTTACATGGAAAAGGATGACGCGCTGTGGCGAAAGGAAAAGAAGAAGAAGATGTACATACCGTGAATTAGAAGCCGCAATTCTGAGCTTTTGTCTCATATTCATCTTTTGATCTGAAACCCAAATGTCTTCAGTATACAACAAAAAACAAAGGAGTTGACCTTGCCGTTCCAATACCTTTGGAGGGGACTGTATTGGCTTTATTTTGCAGTCCACATTGAAATTGTGTTACACAGTACACAAAAGGTCCCTAAAGGTCCTATGTCATCTACCAAAAGCTTCACACGTCATGTAGACTGCGCAAAAAGGGAATAAAACTCTGGACCTTCGGTATACCAAATGCCAATGTCTTCACACCATATACGGGTGTATATTTTAATTAGAAAACAATGTTAGTATTAGTGATAGTAAGTATTTTTATTGTATTTTATGTTTTGTGATCGATCTCATGTACTCTGTTACAGCTGCGTTTGTTTTAATGTACTCTATAAATAAATCCAAAAAGTAGCTCTCACTTTCAAAAGGTTGGTCACCCCTGCAATATATATCCATCCATTTTCTGAGCTGCTTATCCGTCGCGGGAGTCCTGGAGCCTATACCAGCTATCATCGCGCAGGAGGCGGGGTACACCCTGAACTGGTTGCCAGCCAATCGCAGGGCACATAGAAACAAACAACCATTCACACTCACAGTCATGCCTACGGGCAATTTAGAGTCTCCAATTAATGCATGATTTTGGGATGTGGGAGGAAACCGGAGTGCCCGGAGAAAACCCACGCAGGCACGGGGAGAACATGTAAACTCCACACAGGTGGGGCCGGGGATTGAACCCGAGTCCTCAGACCTTTGAGGCTGACGCTCTAACCAGTCGTCCACCGTGCCGCCCAATATATATATTATATAATATTATACTGCTTCAAATATTTTAAAAAAAATACGATATATATTGTTTATACCGCTATACAATGTTACAAAGCTACAAAATAATTACATATTTCCTTATATTATCCTAATAAACGCATCTGAAGTTCAGGCGGAGTCACTCCTGTGCACGTAAAAAATACTCACGTGCACGTTTTATGAATCCGCTGATCTGATTGGCTGCAGAGGCGGAACTTCCGGCAGCACCGGTTGCACAGTGGACACAGAGTGAGACTTCAGCAGCTCCCCAAAATCGGGAGAAAGTCCGAAGAACATCGAAATAAGGTTTGTCAAAGAGTAAGAAAGTAGTACACGAAAGCGGGAGTTCAGTGACTTTGAGTTCAAGCTGAATTATCGATGGGAACTTGTCAGTGAGTTTCATCACTCAGCACGAAAGTGTAGCAGCTAGCCGGCCAACTGTGTCCGAATGTAGTTTGAGGAATCTTATACGTTTGATGAATCTTATGCGTTTGATGATCACGTAAACCAAATAGTCGGAATTGTAGGTTTGTTTCGTTGTGGACATATTCCGATGGTTAATAGCCACTAATATATTATAAGACGTTGTAAAATGGTTACTTAAGTGTTGTCAATTGGTTACAATCTCACCTTGCGTATGTGACGCATTTGATTGCGTTCAAATAGTAAATATTCGATTCTAATACATGTCTGTGTTTAAAATAAAACGGTAGTAGAAATATTTTATTTACACTTTAGTATTCTGACTACATAACTAGAATACAGTTCTATATAAAAAAAAAAGTTTGATCGAGCCCACATTTCTGGGGTTGGCCTTGAAACCTAGCCCAGTTTGTTTTTGTTGAACTATGATAACCCTTTTGTAGTATGTACTAAAATGTTCTTCTAATGTGCTTACCTTTTTTTTTTATCTGCTTCCCAAACCTATTTAATTGGTTTCTTAAGTGTAGTCTCATCATCTGATTGAGCAGTCAGAGCTTTTATGCGTCATCATATCCATGTCTAATTATTTAACCAATAATGTTTTTTTTGGGGGGGGGTTATTGGTCCCATTTAGAGCTACGTTTATTAAATGAACTGGCATTTTTTTTTTTTTTTTTTGCCAATCTAAATATATAATACATCATGTGCTATTCCACTTGTCACTGGTGATTGTAGTTCACTCACCTAAACGTCCTGTGCAAGGCAGTTTGGGTTCAATTCCCACTCAGTGACAGTGTGCATGGTTGTCTACCTCTATATGTGCCCTGTGATTGACTGGCGACCGGTCCAGGGAGTAGTCCGTCTTTTGCCCTATGTCAGCTGAGATAGGCTCCAGCTTCCCACAACCCTTAACAAGCAAGACGAGTGGTATAGAAATTGGATGGTGCAATGGGGTGCTTCACGTTGTCTGTCTTGATCATCTACATCTGAATGAAACGATTCATTTTTTGGGGTTTCAGATTGTGATGATTCTCACAAATGGACGACATCAACCTCCATTATCGCTTTTTGAACTGGAGAAGGCGAATACGAGAAATTCGTGAAGTACGACCAGTGCGCTACCGAGAACGCCTGAAAAGAATGCTGAGGGATGGTGATGTGCTGAGGTAACGCCAACGAGAGTGTACCTCTGCACCGATTCCTTTCACTATAAAAGAGAGCCACTTTTAGCTTGTGCCATCATGCATTTGTTATATTACACACATCGAACTGTTCAGTGACATTGTCTTTTTTTTTTTCTGTATTCTGTTTGCAGGTACCATGGGAATTCAGATGAAGTTGGCTGTTTTGTGGCGGCGAGGCCATTGTCAAAGAGAAGTCGCTATTTTGAGGTAACAAAGTAGTACAGTATAATGTGACAAAATGCTAATAAAATTCAATTGTAAAATAAAATAAACAAATTAATGTGCTTGCATACTTTCCCCTCTTGTATATATTACCTGTTACAAAGCTACACACAGTAAGGCTTCACCACAATTAAGTTGAATTCTAAAAATAATCAGTAGAGCAGGGGTGTCAAACTCATTTTTGTCGCGGGCCACATTGTAGATACGGTTTTCCTCAGAGGGCCATTATGATTGTAAAACCATATAAATTTTTAATCGCCTCTTCATATTATTACACTTAGACAACAAATTGATGGATAACGAGTTTTGAAATTAGAAGTAAAGGATAATGGTTTGTTCAACTATTGTTCAAGTAACCGTTAAAGGGGTTTGGAGGCAAAACATGCTTACAATAGTTCATTACTATTTATTACATATGAATATTATGCAAAAAAATGGAACAGATTTTACCAAGAATCATGGAAGTTGACACACATGATTTGCTTTCGCGGGCCACATAAAATGATGTGGCGGGCCGGGTCTGGCCCCAGAGCCTTGAGTTTGACACCTGTGTAGGAGAGTGACCTGAAGAGCGCTGTACCCAAGAAATTGCCCTTTGAGTGCTTTTACAAGGCAGTCTAGATGTGGCACACTCTGATCCAGAAAGACAATGCTGTACAGTAATGGAATTAAAAATGTGCTAAGAAGGCTTCAATATTCAAGATCGCAGTGGAACCTGCGAGCGCAAACACTTTATTATTGTTATTATTATTATGGCTTGTACTGCGCTTTGAAACTTGTTTTACGATCATAATAAATAATACGAAATAAAATTTCTATAGCAAATTGCCATAGAAATAATAATAATTATTATTATCAACTTTAGGATGACCTCTGATTTGTTCATATATATGAGAAAAAACTCATTGTAGATATAATTAATATGTATGTATCATAAAACATTTGAACGGGACAGGCAGTTTTGTAAGTTACATTTAAATGTCCATAACACTCATACAAGTGTGAAGGATTTAACCACTGTATAATAAAACTGAATACAACTAAAATAAAGTACTTACTACTACCACATCCTTTGTGTTTTTAAACACAAGTTACCAACCGTATATTAAAACTTGAAAAATGATGTGCATTTGTTAAAAAACGAAGAAAAAAAGGCGAAGCATCCTTTCACTTCTTTCGATGGTCACCGATTTGTAGTCATGCATGTCGACAGTGGTTCAAAATCTTTGAGTAACTTTAGGGGAAGAAACTATGGTTGAAGTACCAAGTTGCTCTGTTGTAAAATTGGGTTTAATTGCATATGAGGTCAACCTCACTGTTTTAGGCCATGTCCACATGGGAACGGAGCTAATCTATTGCTTCAATAAAAATGTTTACAAAGTTTCCCGTACGCACAGAATCGTTTCAAGAACTGGGTGTGTTCACACACGGGCGCTGAAACGCTGTACTATATATGCCACCCCTAAGGTGGTGCTGTAAAACCGCCACAGGAAGTCACCAAAAGCAAACATTTTAAAATAATACATTTAGGAGCAGTAAATACGATAACGTAATACTAGGAAACCATAATCTCTTTGCTCATACTACCAGAATCTGATACTGGTCCATGCCTACGTGCAATGTAAACATACTCAGAACAATGATGAAGAATTCGAAAGGAGACATTTGTGTGAACTGACAACAAGGTAGAACTTCTGCTTTGGAACAAAAGCCCCGATCACCGTCAAGGTAAAGATCATCCGACACGGTGATCCACAATTGTTATTCTTGATGTTGGCCGTGTTTGGGGATGATCCTGCAAAAACTGGGACTACCGCATCATTGTCTTGGGAAAGATGCTTATGTGTTAAACACAAGGGCTGCGTTTTCAAATTTATTCACTCTTGGACCCGGTTTTAAAAAATGATCATATTAATAATATGATAATATTTTTTGCAGACACACTTGTTTCCATGTGGACGAGGTCTTAGTTTTCTTTGCAATTAATCCATGTTTCTGTTTTTTTGCCGGTTTAAGTTTTTAGGTATGTTTAGAGGTGGTCTCTTTGAAATAGTTGTTGACAGAACAATGCATAAAAATGTACAGTCACAATATATTGCTTACATTATCACCGTATTGCCAAATCTCATTTATGTTATCCATCCACCCATCCCTTTTCTGAGCCGCTTCTCCTCACTAGGGTCGCGGGCGCGCTGGAGCCTATCCCAGCTGTCATCGGGCAGGAGGCGGGGTACACCCTGAACTGGTTGCCAGCCAGTCGCAGGGCACATACAAACAGACAACCATTCACACCTACGGGCAATTTTAGAGTCTCCAATTAATGCATGTTTTTGGGATGTGGGAGGAAACCGGAGTGCCCGGAGAAAACCCACACAGGCACAGGGAGAACATGCAAACTCCACACAGGTGGGGCCGGGGATTGAACTCAGGTCCTCAGAACTGTGAGGCTGACGCTCTAACCAGTCGGCCATCGTGCTGCGCAACATATCCCTTCAGGGTTTTTTTTTAAAGCACAAAAAAGAGTGCATTTGCTTCACTAAAGCCCCACTGTCTCTTTTAGCCATCGGGCAGGAGGCGGGGTACACCCTGAACTGGTTGCCAGCCAATCGCAGAGCACTTACAAACAAACAACCATTCGCACTCACATTCATTTATGTATGATAAATGTACAAATTTTGTCCTCAACACGTGTATGAACAAAGAAACAAGAAAAGACTTTTCAGCACATAAAGTATATTTTTGTTCAGTTGGATGGGTGAGCCTGTTGTTAATGCTCAGGATTGCTAAACTGCCCGCACTTAAGTGCACTCCATACCAAATATACTGTCAACTTTTATTATATCGTCTAAGTTTCTTGATGCTTAATGTTTGCCAAGCTCTTGGTGGCAGGTATTGTACAATAATATGAAGTCATAATTATGGGATCTTGACAACACTCCCCTCTGTAGGTATGTAATGGGGTGTGTTTAGAGCGCTCTTCTGACAAATGACAAAAAAATTGGCTGCATTTGCGGTAGTGTGTTAGGCCCATAATTAGCGTCTCTGGGGTGTGTTCAGCAAAAAGAGCTTACTGTTTGTATCGCTGCTGGCCCGCAGGCTCATCCATCTGCGATGGAAGACGACAAAACCGCCTTGATTTCAAGTCTGGGTCATGGAAGTGCTGTCAGGGAAGTTGAGGATATAGCTGGAATAGCCCCCGGTGGGAGATGTAACACCACATAGACACCTTTTATGGTGTTCCACAAACCCTTCACATTTTCCCCTCTACAACCACACGAGAGACCTCATTGAATGATGCACTGTTGTTAACAATGACCTGTCCGGAATTGTCTTTTACTTTCCCGTGGAAGGGTGCGGGTTCCGTACCGTCAGTTTTCCCCCCCTCCCTAGTCTGTACATCCCCTATATAGAACAGATTATTTAATGGAAATCATCTGCAAATTGTGTAGATTTGAAACATGTGAACTTGCAAGTTTGTAACATCAGAACATGAACATGAGCGTGGATGTTGCCATAGCAGTAGTTTGATCAATACAGGACAAATTTTCTTCCAAGAAACAAAGAACATTGTTTCCCAATATCAACTTACCTCAGCCTTTCTTGCCATGTCGGAATCTTAGTTGTTGGCCTCAAAAATTTTACGAGGCAGGGTGTTAGCGCCGACTACATCATATGTTTTGTTGATCTGAACATTAATCAAATCACCTTCCAAGTATCTTTTC
Organism: Phycodurus eques; assembly: GCF_024500275.1. Classification (NCBI taxonomy): domain Eukaryota; kingdom Metazoa; phylum Chordata; class Actinopteri; order Syngnathiformes; family Syngnathidae; genus Phycodurus; species Phycodurus eques. Next base: position 15,041,555 of record NC_084534.1, read on the forward strand.
CTCCAAAACATTTTATTATCTGTTTCCCAGATGGATTTGTGAAGCAAAAAAAAAATATTATATTATTATCTGAAAATGTCTTCATCTTGCCTCTTGGTTAAATGTCAAGCAAGGTCAGTTTCAGTTTATACGGTATATTGTGGAGATACAGTCTCTCTGTAGATACAGTGGATATAAAAAAAATGTCGGGTTTTTGTGATATAAAACATTAGACCAAGATAAATCATTTCAAAACGTTTTCCATCATTAATGTGACCTTTAAAAAATATTTTCATCCATAATGCATTCCCACGCATTTGGAAGATTTTGTTCTGGTCTGATGATTGAACTTTTTGGCATAATTCCAAAAGGTATGTTTGGCCACAAACACAAGACCACTCATCACCAAAAGAACCTTACAGTGAAGCATGGTAGTGGCAGCGTCAGGCTTTGGGGCTGTTTTTCTTCAGCTGGAATCAGGATTGTAGATAAGGTGGAGGGAATGATGAGCAGTTTGAAATAGCAGTCACTGGCAGTACAAAACCTTCATGCTTCTGCCACAAAGCAAATTCATACCAGAAAAACCCTAATAAAACATCTAAACTTCATATGGGGTTCATCAAAGGCACTTTAAATGGTGGCACGTGTTTGTTGACTCCCATTACAATGAGTTGGAATGTGATTGGTCAATTTTGAACGCAGCCGCATCCTTGTTAGAAGAGGGTGTTCAATCACATTATCTTAGTTGTTTATTTTTGATTACATTTTGATGAGTTGTACAGGTTATGCAGTGGATGTGGGTCCTTCCTAGGCCTGTCACGGTAATTCTATATAGACGTACTGTTCGATAAATAAAATGGACACAATTTATCAAGTCGTCGTGTATTCAGCACAGTAGTTAGGAGTGTTTTTATACGTTTATTTAAAAAAACTTTTGATTAAAAACAACTTCATCACAATTCGAGCTCCGTTGGGATCTGTGCATAAACGATGACGTCACTGCGCATTTACGTTGAGATGAAGCATGCACAGACCGAGCGCTTCCAGGCTCTATTCCAAATGACGGCATAGAGAGCGAAAATTTACTTCTGATCGGTTTGACAAAAGGAATATTCCACCCCTGTGACACCGAATGAAATTCCAGTTGGATTCGGCCTGCTTATTCCGATTGAGGTGTTGAGGAGCATGTTCATTAGGTGTGGGCTTCTAAAGCGATTATGATAATACAAATAATAATAATAATTATAACTCTAGCGGCACGGTGGCCAACTGGTTAGAGCGTCAGCCTCACAGTTCTGAGGACCCGGGTTCAGTCCCCGGCCCCGCCTGTGCGGAGTTTGCATGTTCTCCCCGTGCCTGTGTGGGTTTTCTCCGGGCACTCCGGTTTCCTCCCACATCCCAAAAACATGCATTAATTGGAGACTCTAAATTGCCCGTAGGCATGACTGTGAGTGTGCTTGGTTGTTTGTTTCTATGTGCCCTGCGATTGGCTGGCAACCAGTTCAGGGTGTACCCCGCCTCCTGCCCGATGACAGCTGGGATAGGCTCCAGCACGCCCGCGACCCTAGTGAGGAGAAGCGGCTCAGAAAATGGATGGATGGAATTATAACTCTTATGTACTGTAAACCAGGCTGGTCTTGCAGCTCTTCTTGATTTCAGACCCACATGGATCCATATCACAGAGCAAAGAAAAACAATTTAATAGAGAAACACGAAAGGAAATTATAACAACAACAATACTGATTTAAAAGCAAAAAATAAATAATCAAAAATAAGGGCTGGCCTTATTTTTCATGATTTCAGAGGCATTAAAAAAACAATATTATCCTTTACCATGATAGTTTTGGGGACAATATATCGTCTTAAAAAATTATTGTGACAGGCCTACTCGCTCCCAAAACTGTTGTCACGTTGTGGACGTCTTTAGACAGAAAACTAACTGAGACTGAATTAAAAGTGCCCCTGCTGGTTGCAGCCAAGTCATCCCTAGTCCCTGTACCTTGAGTTTTCTCTCGTCTCCCATTGTAACTGTAGAAATGCCCCCACTTTCCAACTAGGAGAACGACTGCCATTTAAGAGTTAAATTATAGGTTATCCTTTTCCAAGTTGTAATTGTTTTAGGAGTCTCCTTAATTTATTTTACTAGCTCAATACAGGCCGATGATGTGATCCCGCTGAAGCAGGTTACCATTGTTCTTTTTATGACCACAGAATATGTCTTCTGACATGGCTGTTTATCAAGTGAGAAGCTCCTCATTGTGTCAGTTTGGCCTTGATAATATGAAGCATGAAAGATTCCAACTGGATCCAGATGGTAATTTTTGGCCACGTTGTCTATGACAAATTCAGCTCGTGGAGTACGTGCTTCTACCTACATGAAGCATGGCAGTTGATTGCTGGCAAATGTGGCCGGTGTGCTACTGTGCACACAGTTGGAACTTATTTCCTTGTTGTTTTGGCGCGTTTGTATTTAAAGGCGCATTCGTGTCGCTCAGCCAAATAATGGGCTACAGTGGAACCTCCAAAGTCAAACACAATCTGTTGTTATGCTGTTTGACTTCCAATTTTATTCCAGACTGAAACTGTCGCCATTTTAAAACCTGTAAAGGCCATTTTTAAGGAACATTTTAACATCATGCATGTTAACATGTCATATAAGAATAAATGTTTACCATTATATAATAAAACAAATACAACTAAAAGTAAAACTACTCACCATTTGAAGACACCTGACAAACACATACTGGAAAGGAACCAGGAAACAATTTGGGGGGCGGTTCAATGCTTGTCATTATGTTAGTAAAATGAGTGTCTTTGATACCTTAATATTAGTGCTCACAATGTATTGCGCAGCCAGACCTTTTCTTATGTCACAGTAAGTTTTATATCCAGTTGGTTGTTGCATAACCTTTTCCTTTGTCATCCTAGAATCCTTGTGTAGTGGTAAAAATCAAAATAGAAATTTTATTTCTGAAATATTTGGCTGTATGTCGTATTGACCGTTCAACTTTGGAGGTTACACCATACATGATTTATTGGACTAGATGCTAACCTGCAGGCGCAGACGAAAACATGTTCAAACTTGCCGAGCACAGTCTACCGTGTAGTAATACGGAAACCACACCTTTTAACCTTTCCACTTGCATGTGCTTCTTTTTTATGACTCACCACGTGGGAGGCACAGTGGAGGAGGGAAGGAAGAGGCCATCTGCGTCAGTGGGGTTGGGGGCCTAATCAGTGACGCGGCCTCCTCGTTGATCTGATTTCAATATTTATGAGCCATCTGACAGTTTTGGGGGGAAAAAAATCCCTTCTCAATCACATGGCATCTTTGAGAGATATGTTGAAGTCATGGGAAATAACTTGGTTTCCTCTTCTGCTTGCCCTTTGTCTGCCAGCAGTGCTCTGACTTGTGGGCTTCCATGTAGGGCTTCCCAGGAATCACGTCACACAGTCGGTATTCAGCTGCGATAACAACGGCTCAGACCAGTGCCTAGCTTTACTCTGACTCAGTAGTTTCAATAAGAGTTGGACATCCCACAAGATGGGGAAAGAAAACCCTAATAGAATATGTATTGTATGAGGACAATTTAGGTCTTGCCACTGGTACTCTGTTTACTGATCATTTGAGTCAATCTCATTATAAGGTGCCTTTCAGACATCCTCATTTCACCAAAATAAGTTAACAATTTTCACTGAACTTCATATTCATTTTATTAAGTAGATGATTCTGGTGTTAGAAACGCACATTTGTCAGGCTCCAAAACTTTTTCTTGCACATCTGCAAAGGCACCATTTAATGCTGAAAGGTACATACAGGTTTTGGGGCAACATATGCTGCCATCCAAGCAAGGTCTTGTTCAGGGATATCCCTGCTTATGTCAGCAAGACAATACCAAGCCACACCACATTCTGCACACAATGTGGCTTGGTAGCGAAAGAGTTCGAGTACTTGACTGGCCTGTCCATTTCTCTCAGAACAGTTCTCACACTTCCCCGAAATGTACATATCTGTTCTCTACTTCCTCTGATGTTCTGTGAGGATCTGTCATTAGTCATGAAATAGCATGATGGTGGTGATGATGTAAGGGAACGTACATACTGACTCATAAAATTTCTTGTATCTGCTTCATGCGTTTTGTTGATTTGCCTCAGAACCAACAGAACTTACACGGCGCCTTTTTACTAATGTGTAATATTCTGACTCATCTGTTACTGTGGCTTCTTTTAGGTCACAATCGTTGATACGGGAGTGAGGGGGATGATTGCTGTTGGTTTAGTGCCTCAGCTCTACAAGCTGGACCATCAGCCGGGCTGGCTCCCAAATTCTGTGGCTTTCCATGCAGATGATGGCAAGTACGTGTCACAATCTTTTTTTTTTTTCTTTTTTTTTTTTCGGAGTATGCACATCATGACTTGTAGTCATGTTAAGGAGCTAATAACATAGCAGTTGCCTGCAGCTCACTTGGCACATTCATTTAACTTCGTCTTGCATTTAGGGAACATTGACCTATAAATGTACACTACTCTCATTGTGCAACATTTTCGTACACACTTGGTTTCATATGGGTTGTGAATTAATGTGATTTCAATACTTGGCTGTCACACTTCCCTTTATAAAGTCCCACAGTGGTGGGAATGGAGAAGATTCAACAGCACAAACTCTTCACAGGCTCTGTCACATAAGTTGTATCAACATACAGCAACATGTATAAAAAAATATATATATATATATGTTACAAAGTAACAATAAGCAGTGCCCCTGTTGAAATGTTGAAATGTTGTTAATAGTATAAATTCTTATGTCTGGTAATCTGTATCTCCATCTCTATATTTGGTCTGCCCTCAGCTGTGCTTTTATGGTTGATTTCTGAAAATAGTGGTGTCATATGATCACTGAGAGATGTATAAAGTCTTATTCTTTGGCAGGCTCTACAACGGCAACACTGTAGGACAACAATTTGGTCCTAAATGCTGCAGAGGGGACCGAATTGGCTGTGGAATATCCCTGGACTCTGATGATGGACAGTTGACTGTGTTTTTTACCAAGAATGGTAAAGAAGTAAGTACTCTTGGAAGATCACTTGTTGTACTTTGTTGACTTCCAGTTGCCTTATGTTGAGTCAACTATTATGGGAATATGTGTCCAGGTTGGCAGCTTGGACATGCCAGCAGCTGAAGCTCTCTACCCTGCGGTCGGAATGCACTCGCTGGGGGAGGAAGTACTGCTGGACCTGCATGCTGAGTGGGGAATGGAAGAGGATGACGGACTGATGATAGTAGACAGCCATGAAGATGACTGGGGCCGCCTCCATGATATTAGAGTGTCTGGCACCGTAAGTACTGACGAACGCGGAGAGGAGGATTTGAAAAAGAGGTCCTCCTGTTAGTATGGCTGAGGCTATAGCTCAGTCCTAGCCAGTAGGTCACAGTTTGAATCCCACTGCGGAGCAAAACATGAACTACATTTACGCAACACTGTCAAGGTATTTGAGCAATGTACTGAACCCCTAAACTGCTTAGGCCAGAGGTCTCAAACTAATTTTTGTCACGGGACAAATTGTAGTTATGGTTTCCTTTAGAGGGCCGTTATGACTGTGGAACCATATGTATAATCGCCTCATCATATCGGTACATATACAGTTTTTGCCTTTTTTTTCCCTCTGAAATTTTGTCCCAGTTTTTCTACATCAGCTTGGTTTCCATACAGTTGAAAATGGTCCAAACACAAAATGCATCTGACTGCCCACATCACTCCTAGCTTTAATAGTTTAAAATGTGTTATTAAAAGTGAAGACAATTTGAAATTTTGGTCCAGAAGAACATGAAGTAGATGCACATGATTCGCTTCCGCGGGCCACATGGATTAATAGGGTCGCTGTCGCCGTCACTGACGTCATAGGCTGTTTCGTACTCCTTGAACGCTGGCAGCTAGATCTATTCCACACATTCACCATCCACATATAGATGTAATTATAAATATTACTCCGTGGCGGACTAATATGCGGCCTGAGGTTCCACCTGTGCGCTCGAAATCACAGGAGTTGACGAGACCAGAAGAAAACTTACGCTGCTTCTGCTGTTAATAAGTCATGGTACTTTTACTCCCTTACAATGATCTAAATGTCACTCACTACTTTTATTTATCAATTATTGCTTATTTCTCAACTATTTTGTGCGCGAGACTACGACTTCGACTTCCGCATCGGGCGCTGTTTGCGTCATCCAATTTAAGCGCTAGTGACGTATAAGTCTAGTTCACCATGTGTATGTCTTCACTGTGATGGGTAAAATGCAGAGAACAAATTTCGTGTGCATGCTTGCATGTTCATGACAATAAAAGGTGATTCTTCTTCTCCAATCAAATGACACAAGAATGTCACATGACCTCACACGACGTCTTCCATTTGGACTTCCCAGACATAGTTATTCACACTAGATAAGCCTGCCCTGCTGATCGTCATGCTTACGTGGCGGCCATGTTGGGAAGGTCGTCGTTACCACGAAGGCAACGGTGCGCTACTCTTGTTTACCTTTAGACGGTCAAGCACAACAGCTTTCATGTATTGTAGTATTTGTCTGGCACTGTCTGCGCAAACGTGGATATTTCAGCTCACTTATAACTTGAGAAAACACCGTGCAGTAAATTGCAGGTGTTTTTTTGTAGTTTTCACTGTGCATAGGCACACACAGCAACATCAAAATGTGTACATTCACATTTTATTTTTATTTTATTTTTTATTGATGGTCATGCTGTGGTAAAAAAAGAAAATCTGAAGTTACTCACTATTTACTCAGTACTTTAGTAATAATTTCACTGCATAGTTTCGACTCCAAGTAATATTTTTGGGGGGCGACTATTTACTTTTACTTGAGTCACATTAATGGCAAGTAACAGTACTCTTACTTTGGTACAATATTTGGCTACTCTTAGATTTAAGCAACATTTTTGCTCATCAGATCAGCCAGTGTCTTATTTGTTGCACTGGTGTTTTGTGTTTTCATGTTGAGGTGCTGCGGGTCGGGGCTGTGGTTGTGGTCCCAAGTGGAACCGCGAAGCACGTTGAGAGTTGATCCGTTAGTACATTTTGTATTAATTAGGAATCGCGGGTACAATTATCTAATTAGTTTACTGATGTGAATGTTAAATGTATTAAGCAACGGAGCGCTGTTAAGGACTATGTCACAACACAGAATGAAATGACTTCAAATTCAGAAATGGGCAATAAAAATAGAAGAATATTGTACTTAATATTTTCCTGGAGGATGCATTTGGGATTAACCTTTGAAGTTAGTAATAGTGAAAAATGATGTGAAAAGGACATTGATTTTAGTCGATTCTTTTCGAGAATGAAAGTGCTTAAAAAGGAGGATTCTATTCATGTGGCACAGCTTGAAGCAGGCATCAGGTGCAGGTTGGAGATTGGCCTGGCTCAAGTTTGAGGCCAGAACAAAAAAAGCAACGAAATGAGGCAAATTTAACTTTAATCTTAAATTTGTACATCAACATGTACTTGAGCGGTGTAAATAAGATATTCTGCATGATGATTTTTTATAATTTATTTTTGTGCATTATTGTACTCTTTAGAGTCTTCCAGATTGCTTAATTTGTTAAAATAAAAAAAAATCTCTGTAGGGGCTTGGGGGATCCCCTCCAGACCCTCTCTAAAATGTATTATTTTTTTTGGGGGGGGGGGGGGGGGGGGGGGTCACATTTTTCATGCCTTTGGTGTTTGCATGTCTGAATATTGCATGAATAACTTTTAAGATGCATAAAATGATGGAACATGCTATTCAAATTTCAATTGACATAGAAGTGCAAGTGTAGATAATGCAACAGTTGATGGTGGCTTAAAAGCAAACAAGTGGAGCGTTCACCGGCATCTTCAACTACTCTCCGCTTGGGTTGGACATCGAGTTTAGAGGATCGATTGGAACCGGGACTAGCATTCAGGTTCTCCCAAAATCGTTGACATTGCACCACTTCTCCAACACATAAGTGAAAGATTTTCAGGTGTGTCGCAAAGAATGAACAAATTTCATTTAATTTGTCTGAAAATTCTTTATTTACTACAATTAATATTTCAGTATGTATACTTTTTGGGACATTTTTATTTGGTCGACCCGCATCCCATGAAATTTTGCTAATGTCACTTTATGTGCCTTAGCTATATAAACGTTGGACACATTGATGTCATACATTAAACAGGTTAGTTACTATGAAATTAATATCTGCACTTCTGGGGATTTCAAATGAAAGTTCCCACTTTTTAATCATAGCTGAGTCAGTAAAAGAGAAAATGCCAAATACAGAAGTGTTCACAATTTTTTAATGATAGAATCAAATTAGTATTCTGATTAGGTCATTGACCCTTTTACGATCCCCACCCATTTTGGAGACGTCCAGACTGGAGTGTTGGTGTCTGACTCAGACGCTGATCTGAGCTCAATTATAGGAGGCAAGAGGGAATCACAACTGAATAACCCTCAGGCACCAGCAAATAACCTGCAAGTCTGCAGCACCTTTTCTTCATGCGTGATTTCTACAAATTAGTCCCCTATCATTTTATTAACGTCTGCTCTGTTGTATATCAGCACATATTCATACCACATGTGAGCGGAATTCCTTTTGCACAGCCCTCAGGAGACCTGTTAGAAGGAAAAAAAAAACATAAAATAAACTGTCTTCTCTCCTTCAGATAGCCTGAACATCTGCAGGTCTTGATTTTGAGGTGCTGCTTCTTTCTGTATATTAACAGTGCTCTGTATGTCAATTTGTAGAACAGCCACCTGATTTTTGTAAAGCAATATTAATTAGTTTTGTCCTCAGGCATATCTCTTAGGATTATCTTTTGCTGACAACCGGCTTCAGCATTCATTTGCAAATAAAAAAAATTTTTTTATTCAAAATTACTTTTGTTTTAATTTACCACAAGCCTATTTTGGAACACCGATATTAAAAAAAAATAAAAATAAAAAAATATTTAAAAAAAAAAAACAGATGGTTATTATCCTCATTAGGGTCATGTGAGGGGTGCCTGTCCTAGCTGAATTTGGACGAGCGGCTTGGACTGGTTGCTAAGCCAATCACATGATACATATAGACTAACAACTATTCACACAGACACATTCACACCTCTGGACAATTAAGTCTTCAGTGAACCTGACATGCGTCTTTTTAGAATGTTCCTGGAGAAAACCCACAGCACAGGAGAATATGCAAACTCCACAAAGGAGGAGCCAGCCACTACTCCACCGTGGCTCTGGATGGATAAATTAATTTAGATAATTAAATATAATATTACTTCGATGTCCATAACATTTTAAGCCATTGGTTTTCAACTGTTGTCATCCCGGGATCCACATTTTTCTGTTGTCACTAAAGTTGCGACCAACGTTTACAGAACTTAGGAACAATAAAGAAAAGAAGCGTATTTCTAAACATATCTACTCTTGTTTGTATGTTTAAAGTGTCTTTCAGAGAGCACCTTATGAAGAAAATGAGGATGAGCATAACTGCATGCATAAAAATTTATATCGAGGCACTGACATCTTCTTTTTAGGAAAGTCCCGCTTCAGGTTTGTCTTCTTTTTAGGAAATGAGGGCTGCAGAAAAAAGCAACAATTTTAACAGTCTGAGTTGATATAATTGTTTGTAACTACCTGTTCGCAACCCACCCAAAATGGCCACGTGACCCACTTTTGTGTCCCAACCCTCCAGCTCAGAATCAGTTTTTAAGCAGTATTTGTGTTAGTCTGTTGCTCATTTTCAGGGGTTCTCTTTATTTACTACGCCGGCGGTTGACAAAGGAAAATGCCCTTTTATTGCTCATAAAGCAGTTACCCCTAATCATGTTATCTGTCCTTTATCTTTAGATTATAACGTGTGTATGTGTGTACAAACATATATATGTATGTATGTGTGTGTGTGTGTGTCTATATGTATATAGGTGTATATGTATATATGTGTGTGGGAAAAAAAACGGAAACATTCAACAGTTCAATATAGTGCAGTTTGGATTCATCAGGGAAATGTCACCCAAAAGCCCAATATCCTTTACCTTTTACACTTACAGTGGGGAAAAGACGTATTTAGTACAGAGGAGCCTCTTAAAGAAGAAGTTACAGGTCTGTGAGAGCCAGAAATTGTGCGTGTTTGTACGTGACCAAATACTTATTTTCCACCATAATTTGCTAATAAATTCTTTAAAAATCAGGATTTATTTCCCTCATTTTGTCTCTCATAGGTGAGGTATACCAAGATGAAAATTACAGGCCTCTCTCATCTTTTTAAGAACTTGCACAATTGGAGGCTGACTAAATACTTTTTTGCCCCAATGTATGTGTGTGTGTGTGTGTGTGTGTGTGTATATATGTAAAAAGTTTGTGTTTAGGAGAAGAGCCATCTTTGTTCGTTCGTATTGTAGTTTAATATTTTGTCGATGCTTGGTGGTTGTGCAGATTTACAAGTAATTAACTCAATGATTAATTTACACTCAACATCAATTGTTGTATTCGTTTGGCCACACACAGTCTCTCTTTCATTTGAAGCATTCTGACAGTTTTTTTTTTCAATTTCAATTTGCTCTACCAACACGTGTTGGGACATTTAATCACTGTATGTTTGAAGTGGTAACGTGAATATGTTCTTTCTTCAGCTGCTCGAGTACATGGGCAAAGGGAAGAGCATTGTTGACGTGGGCTTGGCTCAGGCCCTTCGGCCACTCAACACACGCTTCCACTACTACGAGCTGGAGATCACAGACGCTGGGGAGAAGTGTTACATCGCCCTTGGCCTGGCACGCAAGGTATGAGGCGGCTTGCGCTCTTCACGATCACAGTGTTTGACAATCAGCGTTAGGGTACGCGCTGCGGTCACTTCTCTGGAGCCTCCCTTCGACATGTAGTGCTGCTCTCACTGTTTCCAGTCTGCACGTTGATGGACGAGGGAGGAAAAGCTAACAACAGAATAAATATTGTCTCATTGTGCCCTCACGTCTGCGTTTCCATCCAAAGCAGGTTGTTCCACTTAGATGCTAATCTGCCTCATTAAGGAGGAAAGGGCAGTCACATTGGGGAAACTTAGGTGTTGTTTAATTGCAAATGATTCACATTCTGGAAACGGGCTGTGTCTGAACGAAGACCTGTTGAATGTTTACACATTATCGAACCATTGTGTCATTGAAATAACACATTTGAAAAGAAGTGGGCCTCCGATCTGGAGATGTTCTGCCATGCGCTCATTGTTTTCAGTTTGCGGCGACGGCTAACTGACGTACACTTTGCTTCGTGCCAGCTGTGTCCGACGCTGCTCACAGCCTGGGAGGCGGCCGATCTTTGTTGCACTTTGCGCCCTCTCTAATCTCCTTCTGAGTCGTCTGGCGTGGATGTGCGTGGGCGTGTCACAGCATCGGAGAATAGAGCTGTTGTTTTCCTGACTGATTGTTTTTCCCTTTGCGTCTGTGGTTTTCTCTGAAGCTTTTTTTTTTTCTATCCATCAGTCGGTCGTTCTTTTTACTCTAATAATCAAAACAAAGGTATCTTTTTTCTGTCAGGGTAACAGTTCTTTGCTCAGTCCTTCCACAACTGTTTTATTTCCATGTTCTCTGTGGAGGAAAACTAATCAATCTTTGCTCCAAAGAACCTGCCTCTCACTATTGATCTTATTTGGATTGCTTTTTACAATGTTTTCACATCTCTTCACTTGTAATGTCCAAAACTTGGACTGGGAGGACCAATCAGCTGGTTACGTACCTCATTGTGTGCCAGTTCGATGGTTGAAACTTGTGACGTTCCTAACCGCATGTCAGCCATGTTCTTCCACAGTGAGGGAAAGTCAAGGCTGATCATGTCAAAATCATTTGGAACAAAAATGTTGGACTTAAAACAACCTCACCCTGCTAAATGCACAAATTGAAGGGTTGAAGGCTAAAGCTAGAAAGAGCACAGCACTCACTCCAAACTAGAGCCTCTGCTGTCTTTCTTCTACAAGGTCAACGCTGTCAAAATGGAAAATGCACAAGACTCTTAAGACAACCTCACCCTGCAGCATCATATGAACAGTTGAAGAATAATGCTTGCACAACCACAGCGGTCACTCCAAACTAAAAGCCACTTAATTCAGCGCTTAATAGAATATGTACTTATTTTAAAAATGGAGTGCAGATAGTGTGTTTTAGGATCCGGTTCAACATGACACTGAGGTCAGTTTGTGTCATAGTTGCATTCTTTAAGTACTCTACCACTGTGGTACTCTAATAGAAGAATGCCAAAAGGGGTAGTTATTTTGGTACCCTCCAGAACACAGGAAAATGAGTTAAACTCATCTATTTGCATGCACTCCTCCCACAATGAGCAAAATGAACTACGCGGCGATTGGCAGACACAATACTGGTTACGCCCGGTTGGTAGATGAGCTTCCGCATCTCTTTGCATGCGCAATCGAGTTTGCACCTGTTTTTGTGCGCGCAAAGCTTTCGTAAATCAGGCCCAATTTATACAGTGCAAAAAAATAGCTTTTCATGCATACATGACTGAATTTATACTTTTGTCCCACAGGATTATCCGAAAAACAGACATCCAGGTTGGAGCAGAGGGTCCATAGCTTATCATGCTGGTGAGTGTTGATGTAGCAACTACGTGACTTACTCTTCTATGGCAACATCTCAGACTAGTTGCGTATGTCGCCATGACAAAACCTCGTGAAAACATCAATACTTTTTCTTTCTTTGGAGTTTTGCAAAGTTTTGCATCCAGATAGCAGCTTCATCTGCACAGACCTGCAACAAAGATTAAAAACGTCGTTTATATGCCAAACCAGCAGTCGGCAATTTAAATAAACTGCAACAAAGAGCACAATAAAAACTAAAGATTAAATTGGGACTTTACTGATGAACTCTTGAATTTAGATTCATTTTTTTAAGGTAAATTGTCACAGCAGCAGCAGTCACAGATATACACTTATATTAACTCATTCACTGCTGTGGATGTTTGTATTCGTCACCTGGAAACCAACCGCTTACTGGCACTGTTGTATATACAGTGCCGTAAAAATGTATTTGCCCCCTTCTCAAACTCTTATTTTTATGCACAGGTGTCCCCACTTTAATATTTAAGATCATCAAACAAATGTAAATTTCAAACTAAGTACAACCTTTGTCTAATCAGTCTATAAAATATTCTCCCAAAAGTCTTTGGAATCATTCTTTTTTTTTTTTTTTTGAAAACGTAGGACGACGACAATAGTTTTTGCCTTGGAGCTCTGCCACGGATGCCATTTTTGCCAAGTTTCTTACTTATTGTCGCGTCATGAACACTGACCTTAACTGAGGCACGGGGGGCCTGCAGTACTTTAGATCTTGTATTTGGTTCCTTTGTGACGACCTGAATGAGTCGTTTCTGTGCTCGTTTCACATCTGTTCTTGAATTTCTTTGGATTGTGGCATTTTGTTACATCGTTTTGTGATCTTTTGGCCAACATTTTGTCAGACAGGTTCTATTTAAGTGATTAATTAATGATTTAACAAGGTGAGGCAATTACTTTCACACAGGGTCAGCTTTGCATATTTTTTTCTCCCTTAATAAATAAAATCATTTAAAATGCTCTATATTAAAACGATTGTTGCAATGTGTGCTGCGTGCTTAAATAATGATGTGTCTGTGGTAGATTCTGGGCTCGGGTCGTCTTATATTGTGACACAGTAACCAACCCTGAGGTTCTTTTGTAGATGACGGGAAGTTGTTCCAGGGCAGCGGAGTCGGCGACGCCTTCGGTCCGCGCTGCTTCGAAGGAGACCTCATGGGCTGCGGCATCATGTTCCCACGTGACTACAGCAACGAGGGCAGAGGCGAGTCAGTTTCCACTCCCATCTAACGGACACGGCACAGCCCTCACGTCCGTCCTTTTCTTAATGGCTTTGTTTAGATGATGTGGACGACTGGGACCTGGAAGCGTTTCCACGGCCCAGTGAGGTTCAAAACGACTTGTACGCGGGCAACGACGAGGGGGAGGAGGAGGAGGAGGACGGGGAGGGGGAAGACTTGGAGGGTACCAAGGTCACGGTGAGTCGCTGCCAAAACCGAAGCCTGGAGCCTCTTCAGTGCAACAATGCTCATTGTCCCTCTGCTGTCCTTTTGCGGCAGGTGTTCTTCACCCGGAACGGAAATGTGGTGGGACGCAGGGAGGTGGCCTTACCAGCAGGAGGCTTCTACCCCACTATCGGCATGATGAGCACCGGGGAGAAGGTCAAAGTGGACCTGCACCCCCTCAGTGGCTGAACGCCGCCACGGGACTCCATGATCCTCATCGTCAACAGGCTGCTGCACGTTGCTTGTTGAAGTCACGTCAGGATAGAACTGTGGCCTTCTCATGCTGTAAGAGTCAAATAACTTTGATTCAAAATGATCCAAATGTATATTTTTTTGAGGTTGTAATTCAGGAGTGTCCAAGCTTTTTCCTCCAAGGGCTGTTTAGTGAAAAATGTAAGGGCCACTTTGACATCTTCAATTTATTTAGCACACACAATCCATCAGTGTAGTTAAACATATGCAAAGCAATTCTACATATATTTTTTATTTATACTGCATGAAGTCAAGGATTTTTCCAGAATTTGTCTTTATCCCGCTAGAATAGATCCCAACAAGTGAGCACAGTAGAATTCCGTCTCCACCACTGGAACCAAATCAAGAGCATTCTGGACGAAGCTGACCTCGGCGCCGCACCTTACCAAATGATGTGTGATTGGTTGAAAGAGAGATGACAGGGAACTTCCTCTTCTCTTCTCTTCTCTTCTCTTCTCTTCTCCTGCCTTGCCACCCAGTGTAGAAATTATGTAGTACAATGCAGGCAAACTACATGGGGCTGTGTCACACATTAAGTCTATGCCACAGGCTGGCAAAAAAAAATGGATGATGGGCTGCAATGACCCCCAGGCTGTAGTTTGGGACACACCTGTTTAATAGAATCACACAGTGTGATGTTGATTTTCTTTACAAAAAGAAAGATCGCAAACACAATTGACACTATTTCCGCGTTTGCGTGTATGTTGCCTAACTGTGTGCGCTGCACGTCCCATAACTGGTGCATTGCTGACACTTAGTGGTCAGAGTCCTGTAGTGCGGTCATTGGTTCAGTTCATGGCCTGCCTGAAAATGTAAGTCTATAACGCAGTGTTTCCCAATCTTTTCTTGAGCCAAGGCACATATTGTATGGCACTCCACCAAACAAAAATAATGTAATGAAATAGTTTATGTAATGAAATAATTTACTTCAGACAAATTTACTTAGTGTGAAATCTGGGCCTGTTATTTTTCTGCCATTTATTGGAAAAGCAATTAAATGTTACACCTGTCATGATATGTCGCTGGCATGGATAGATTGGGAAAAATACTTTGTCAAAAAGAATTTTCAGATAATTGTATAATTTTCTGCAACCTGATGATCGCTCACACAAATGTGCTGGGGCATAATGGTTGGGAAACACATCATTATGGCCATTAACTCTAATTTTTCCCTCCAATGAGGTTAAGTCTTTTTTTGGGGGGGGGGGTTTAATATGTTACTCAGTACATGTTGAAACTGTGTTCTTGTTATCAAACTACAAACTACTTTGATCAACACTAAAAGATGTAATACTGAAAGGGAATGTTTAATGGAAGGATAATTAATGACCAAAAACATGTACAGTTTAAATGTATTCTTGACAATGAAGCCATAACTATAATTTGTTGCTCTCAGGTATATTTAAATATCAAAACTGATACTGTTTTTATTTATTCGTCACAGATTTCCATTGCTTTGAGTCACGTTTTCACTTTTTGGGGGGTGAGTTAATGCTGTTCTCTAATAGTTTAGGATTATTGTTTGTGACAGTAAGACTTCCAATGTTCACCTGTACTTCCTTTCAGCACAGTTTTAGTTTCCTGGCCTCGATTCTATTCCTCCTCAGATGGGCACAGAAAGAATGTTGTGTGCAATCTCCTCCCACATGCCAAAAACATGTATGCTAGGTTCACTGAACACTAAATTGAGCCGAGGTGTGAATTTGGGGTAGGCTCCATCATGTGCCCTTCATTAGCATAAGCAGCGTATATAACGATTGAATGCGTGGATGTTGTCATAGGATTACAGGCTTTACATTGATGAATTTTCTTAAAAGTATCTGCATCCGAAGAGCCATTCTGACCAAAGTGCCTGCATGAATACTTAATGTTCTCAGATCAGCATGTACTGTGTTTATTCAAGTCAGTGCCGTTTTTGCATTAGTATAAAGAATGACACATGGCCAATGGCGCCTTCCTGCCCTTTTTTCCATCCTCAGCTGGTGATTTCAAACCTAAGTGCCTGTCACCATTACCCAAGCCATATAGCTAGCTATCTTGTGTGAAGCAATCTGATACAAGTAAAAAATTATCGTTTTATTTCACCATTTGGAATGTGTAGTTTTGACATTTGCTGGTGCCTTTCAGGTATGTTGTCATTTTTTCTAAAATTAAAGTCTTATCCTGTATCCATGTGTTCATCTTAATGCTACAATTTCAATGTGCAACAAATTTTAATAACTGAGGAGTGAAGGTTCATCAGTTTTTTTTAGCAAGAAGGCAATTCAAGGTGGATGAGTCGTCATTTTGATCCTTGGTGTGTACGCCGTACTTCCATCGAGTTAAGTATTGTTTTTTTGTAATCCACCAATAGCAACAAGGTGAACAAAAATACACTGATTGCCTTTAACATTTTATTATGCTTTAAGAAAAACTACTGAAATAGAATTAATGATACAACTTATTTAAAAACTCAAAAAAACATTTATCAGTGGCACTTTTTTAAAATACAAAAGACTTTGAAGCTGTTACACAATACCAAATTTGAAAAAAATATATATATTAATCAAGAGCGCTTTGTCGATTTGTGGCAGTAAGAACATTTCAAGAGCATCTTGACTTGGTTTTCCAAAGACTAAAAATAATGTTACACAAATGTGATGTTTCAACACCCTTTAGATAGCAATCAGGCTACATATGGCAACAGCGTAGTTTCTGTTAAGGTGTTCAGCAAAGGAAAGGATTTTCAGAGCAGTTGCATATTTGTGATTCAGATTTGTTTCCAGTCCTAATGTAGTTTGCACAGTAGGAAAGTAATGAAATATTTGACTCCTCTTCCAGTATCGTCAGGATTTATACAATTGACAAAGCTAAAACCATAAGGAAAACAAACTTGAGAACTAAAAGGCAGTTATTGCAACATCTATACATCCTTTGTAAGACAAATTGAGTTGTTGATTACGAGATGCTCTTCTCAGTCATCGTCATCGTCGTAGTAACGGTTCCTCTTGATGATGTCCTCCGCTGTCAGCTCCTCTGCGTCGCTCTCGTCTTTGTCCTCCTCCCAGAAGCCGATGTCCTGCGAGGCGCGGTTCTGTTTGGGCCGCACGGGTGGCGAGGGGGACGCCGAGATGTCAGGAGAGATGCTGTGGGAGCCGTCCTCTGCCAACGGGCTTCCTTCCTGCGCATGTTCACCACCACGACGCTCGCTCTCCACCATCACCTCCGGGCTGCTTTTATTTGCTTCTTCACTAGCCATTTGTTGTTCCATCTCCTCTCTCTTCCTCTGCAGCTCCACTTTGTCTTCTATTCTTTCTTGAGATAAGCTCCTTTCCTCCAGGGACGCTCTCCATTCCTGCAGGGCCTTCAGAGGCCGACGAGGCTCCCTGGGACTCGTTGTGGGTTCGGCGCTGGGCTGGGCAGCCATAGTGAAGGGCCGACTGCGCTCCCTAAGAGACGAGCTCCTCCTCAGGCTCGTAAGTTCAGCGCGCTCGGCGCTGTGGGACGATGAAGCAGAGAACAGCGGCTCGTCCTCCGGGGGCCACTTGGCCCTCCAGGCTCGTCCAGTAGCGGCCCCCTCGCCAGCCGGGCTACGTAAGCCCGTGGCGGGCTGGGGCACGCCGGCGGGGGGCGGCCAGGCGATCCTCAACCTGCGGGTCTCGGCCGGCTTCTCTGCAGCGCCGCCGGGCGTCTGCATCCGGGTCTCCAGGTGGGCGGCAAGGTCGGTGACTTTGACTTGTGGTGACCCTTTCGCAGTTGGGGTCAGCTGTTTGTCTGATGTGCTCTCCGCTGACACTGCTCTGCTCCTGACTGCCGCTGTTTGTTCTTTGGGCTTCACGGCCTCCTCTTCGCCTTCATCTCCGTCCTTGCGAGGCGCCCACAGTTCCTTGTGGGGCCGGTGCCCGAAGCCCTCATCGTAGTTGCCCTTGGCTTTAAACAGCTGGCTGAAATGAGGCTTGCAGTAGACGTTGCCATGCAGGGAGGCAAAGTTGCCTAGGCTGAAAACGGAAGGCAAAAAAGTTGTAATTAAAACAATTTGGGCAGGGAGGGGGGGGGGGGGGGGGGTGGAGGTAACCTTAGCGTTGTGCTGCAATGGATGCAGCGGAAGCAGCTCTTGTGGTAGATGTGCTGAAGAGCCACCAGCTTCTCCAGAGGATACACGGTCTTCTGACAAGCAACACACGTCTCCTTGACTGGAGGGCAGAACTTCTGAACACACACAGGCGCAATGTATAGTATACTTGTCTTCTGACTTAGAGCTGGGCTGGTTGACTCACCCTGGATGCTTTCGGGGGCTCGCTGCTGGTATCCCCTGAAACATCCAAAACATACAAACTCTTATTTCATTAGACACTACCCACTAAAAGTTAGCTTTCAGGTGAAATTTCTGAACGGGCCTAACATGCATAATGTTATGATTATGTTCAGTATAATCGATTTGATCTACAGTAAACTTTTGAATGTATGTCCAACTGTTCCTGTTCAGTGATTCAGTACGTTTTGCACTTGTTGCTGTTCTCTCACATTGTGCTACACGCAACACACATTTGATTCCACGACATTTTCAAGAACGTTCACTTCTATGTCTTTCTGTGACTCTTCCAGTCTTTGTTACAACTCGCTGATGACCTATGACACATTTACTGGCCACTTCCCTCTGAGAACATCCTGTTGGAAGCGAGGTAATGTTGATCAGTTTAGTCCCGGTCTCAAGTTGTCAAAAATGTGAACAGCACGATAAAGAGGTCTGTTTCAATGCCAATTTTAATTGGACCTGGAAATTTTTGCTTTAATTATGTATCATACAACTGTTGTGAATTTTGCTGTTCAACAAGTTGTGCAAAAAACAGAAACATTCACCAGTTCAATATAGCGCAGTTTAGATTCATCAGGAAATGTCACCCAAAAGCCCAATATCCTTTACCTTTTACACTTACAGTGGGGCAAAAACGTATTTAGTCAGCCACCAGTTGTGCAAGCTCTCCCACTTAAAAAGACGAGGCCTGTCATTTTCATCATAGGTATACCTCACCTATGAGAGACAAAAAAAAAAAAAAAAAAAAAAAAAAAAAAAGGAAACAAAAATCCAGAAAATCATTGTCTGATTTTTAAAGAATTTATTAGCAAATTATGGTGAATAGTAATTATTTGGTCACCTACAAACAAGATTTCTGGCTCTCACAGACCTGTAACTTCTTTAAGAGACTCCTCTGTTACATGTATAAAAGACACCTGTCCACAACCTCAAACAGTCACACTCCAAACTCCACTATGGCCAAGACCAAAGAGCTGTCAAAGGACACCAGAAACAAAATTGTAGACTTGCACCAGGCTGGGAACACTGAATCTGGTATCGGTAAGCAGCTTGGTGTGAAGAAATCAACTGTGGGAGCAATTATTACGGTCATGCAAACACCAAAGGCATGAAAAAGGTGACAAAAAAAACCAAACAAAAAAAACATGGGGTGTCTGGTCCCCGCAGAGAATTTTTTATTTTAGTTTAACAAATCAAGCAATCTGAAAGAGTACACAATATTTTTTTATTTGAAGTTAGTTCTTTCTGTGTTGTGACATAATCTCTAACATCGCTCCGTCGCTTAATACATTTAACATTAACATCCGTAAACTAATTAGATAATTGTTTCCTAATTAATACAAAATGTACTAGCACCTCAACCTAAATGTAAGAAGCATTTCAAGGTCCTGGAGTGGCCTAGCCAGTCTCCAGATCTCAACCCCATAGAAAATCTTTGGAGGGAGTTGAAAGTCTGTGTTGCCCAGCGACAGCCCCAAAACATCACTGTTCTAGAGGAGATCTGCATGGAGGAATGGGCCAAAATACCAGCAACAGTGTGTGAAAACCTTGAACTTTTGTTATTGACCAAATACTTATTTTCCACCATAATTTGGCTAATAAATTATTTTAAAATCAGACAACGTGATTTTCTGGATTTGTTTTTCTCATTTTGTCTCTCATAGTTGAGGTATACCTATGATGAAAATTACAGGCCTGTTTCATCTTTTTAAGTGGGAGACCTCAAAAAAATAAAAAATTACCAAAAAATGCATCCATTCATCTTCTGAGCCGCTTCTACTCACTAGGGCCGCGGGCGTGCTGGAGCCTATCCCAGCTATCATCGGGCAGGAGACAGGGTACACCCTGAATCGGTTGCCAGCCAATCTCAGGGCACATACAAACAAACAACCATTTGCACTCACATTCACACCTACAGGGAAATTTAGAGTCTCCAATTCATGCATGTTTTTGTGGCATGGGAGGAAACCGGAGTGCCCGGAGAAAACCCACGCAGGCACGGGGAGAACATGCAAACTCCACACAGGCGGGGCCGGGGACTGAACCCCGGTCCTCAGAACTGTGAGGCAGACGCTCTAACCAGTCATCCACCGTGCCACAAAAACAAATCATTGTTACATCTTGCTTTTAATGGTAAAAGTTGAAGTTGAGCTCATGCATACTGTAAATGAAAATTAAGTTTAAACATTAAGGCTGCTGCTCTTTATTTCCAAGTGACATTTAGGTACACTATTGGTCATTGACATGAATGACATCGTTTGACTGGTTTGTGCACTCAAGTTCAATCCGATCACACCTCGTGCCAGGTAATAATGACTACCACTTTGCAAACTGGAAATGTACAGAACGACTTGAAATAATTCACATGGGCACGTAACACCATTCGACCAGTTAGAGCACTCTGTACGCTCAACCTCAATGCCGTTTTACCAGCTGCTAGTCATTAATAACAACTAGTACCTTGCATTATAGAAATAACTCAAATGACTAGACATAAAGTCCAAGCTCAAAGGGGTGCTTCTACTCAATACTGAGCAAAGGGTATGAATACTTATGGCTGTGTGATTATTTCAGTTTTTCTTTTTTAATAAATCTGCAAAAATTTCAACAATTCTGTTTTTTTCTGTCAATATGGGGTGCTGTGTGTACATTGAGGAAAATAATTTAACTTAAATGAGTTTAGCAAATGGCTGCAATATAACAAAAACTGAAAAACTTAAGGAGGTCTGAATACTTGCCGTACCCACTACGCTATCAGTTTTATTCTGATGAGTTTCCATGACACGTCTGACCCTGAACTAGGCCACATGCGAGAGAAAAACCAGTGTCACTTGAGTCATCTTGTGTTGATCCAGTCAGTGACTCACCATTGCATTCATGTACAGGTGTCACTTTCTGTATTGCAGATAGAGAAATCTTGGAGGGAAGGACTTCTGGTGTCACAGCCTAGAGTCAAGGAGGGCAACAAAATGGCTGTTATGTACATAGTGTTGTGGCAATCACTGAGAACATTTGAAAGGGGAGGTAGGTAGTGATCAATCAATGCACATACAAACACACAATCATGCCTCCATTTGTCAAAGTTCACATACAAGCAGCTAAATACAGAACATCACATGACTACACGCAGACGAGAAGTTAGCGGACTTCCTGTGTATTCTGCGATAATGAGCATAACGAGGGGGTTGATGACATGATAGTTTGAAGCTCAAATTATGGCTGGTGTCTTCGGACAAAAGTTAAATACTGAACAGTAAAAAAAAATTTTTTCTAAATACAAATATGATATATGTAAACACGAATGATGCCTAAACATCAGATATTGTCATCTTTGGTAGATCTTGAAGACAAAGTGTGAAACAAAAGATATTGGAGACATTGAAAGTTTCTACGGGTGCGTGCTCTCAATCTCCTGCTATAGGGCTTCGCCATTTATCCGTGCTGGAAGGAAGTGCTTCGACCCGTTTTGCCAAATGTGGAAGTTGGTTGCGCATATACCCCATTGAAGTCTGTCGCCCATTGTTATTTTCCATTGCTGATGCGTTGCAATGAAAACCATCAATATTTTTAACTGGGGGAAAAAAAGGAGAATAAATTTTTCTCTTTTCATTTAGAGAAACATGCTTTTCGTTGGACATTGACCATATTGCTCGACATTTCAAAATGAACAACAGAAATAAGCTAAACACACTCAAAGGCACAGGCATACATCCCACAAGGCAAAATCACAAAGGCAGCTCTTTCCTTGTTGTCTTATTTACTTTACTGACACTTATTTGGTAAAAAAACATACAAGGCTTTTCGTGAAATGTAATACCTTTTATAGGGTCACTTCCATCAAATTCAAAACCTCTCTACTGGTAGTGGGTGAAATGGGCTCAATGAGTGTGTAGACACTCATTTTATAGAATTAAAATGCTAGTTTGTGTGTCCATATCACATTGATGTTATGCTGTCAGAAATGCACACTGGTCTTTTTTTGGGGGGGGGAGTGATTTTATGGACAATTTGGGCTGTTAGCATTTATTGAGCACATAGTGGACCTTCACTGAGTTTGAGAATAAATAATTTCTGAAAGTTTCTCATAATTGTTATTTCCCGATGACAAAGTGGACATGTATAGCTTGACACACGCAATATGGTGAAAATGATGAAACAAGTGTAATATTTATTCTGCAACTATCCACTCATTGAAGAAAGCAGACAGACAAAATGCTGTTTTTTTTTTTTTTTGCTTTTTAGTGAAACATTTAAGGGGGTCTGAATACTTTCATACCCACTATGTATACACAATGTGTAACAGGAGGAGATCATTCTTTTACTCACAGTTTTAGTGTTGCTTTGTTTGGAAACAGCAGCAGAGTATTTGGCCAGCTTCTCCCTTAGTGACGTCTTCTCCAGCACGCGGTCACACACTGATAGGAACATGACACACAAAGTTCACAAATGTTTTTGTTGTGTCATTCTTAACAGTTAGCTCAAACTAATGTTAAATCTCACCAGAGGTTTGGTCCATATCTTCTGACGAGGCACTTAGTAGCATGGACCTGGAACCCTGGATGAAAGGAGTATTATGATTTAACATTGGCACCGGCCTCCTCGCTTAACCTTAACGCTTAATTCAATCAGTGCACTCGTTTATCAGCTTATCATTACTCACAGGCCATTTCCACAAAGCCAGGACAGCCTTCCTGTCTTTCAGCAAGATCATACTGTAAATGTTACGCTCCCATGAAGTCTAGACGCCAGTTACAATGCTTTGGCTTGAGTGCGGCGCACGTCATATTGCGAACCGAAGCATGCGTGACCGTCAAGACGATCCAATGAGAGCACGGTGAGAAAATGATTAAAGTGAGAGAACAGAGGTCTGAATGATTAAACAGCCCTAGGTCAGGAGTGTTCCTACATTCCTCTTATGGCCAAGGTGACCTCTTGATGGATTGTTTTTTTTAAATACACACCGAAAAGATCCTTACTTGCTACAGAACAATTTATCCGTCAATTATTATAGTTTAGTTTTGAAAGGGTGGAAATACGGCCGGCAAAACAAATTGCGGTGGAGGTGAAGCAACAAGATATGTTGTCCATATCTGTATTGTCAACATTTGGCCTCCATTCTGTTTATTACAACACGCTCAACCTCAAGCAGTTTAGCTACCAAACCTTCTACAGTTTGAGCAAAAGCTGCTTTAAAAAAATGAGAAGTTAATCCTTGAGTCAGCTACATGAGTCAATTCCTGGCAAACATAGATACTACGGTGAAGAAACATGTATGCAAACAAATATATAAGTTCCAAAATGATTCGTATCCTACATTTTGGTTAAATTGCATTTTTGTTTAACAGGCATCTCTGGGTGAAAAAAAAAACAAGTGACAAAAAGAATAGGGCCTGCCGCACCCCGAGCGACTGAACTGGAACAATCGTGAAAAAAAAGAAATACAGCCTGCTACACACACCAGGCGATTGGCCCCTGCACATATACCAACTGGAAAATCTGCAATGCCTGGTGTTATCAGAAAACAGCGTTTTGAGGAGTCAACATATACAGGACTGTCGTGTTTTATTTAACCGCAAACAAAGTGGCCCAATTGTCATGGAAGAAACAAGATTTCTCTGGCTGTATTATAATACGCAAAAATGGATGAGAAATAAAAGGAGAGTGATGCCATTTGAGAGGCTGTTAGCAATGATACTCATTAACTGACTGCACTGGACTTGAGCATTTTCGAGACAGATACTCTCAACACTTCACTTTTTCAACCACATTACAAATGAAATTATACTAATACGAGATGGTATTTTTAATTGGCCGCTACACCTGTGGTGTTGCGACGCCGTTCACCACTCATAACTAGTTGCACAATCCTGCATGTTGCGCGACAGTTAAGTCTGGTTTGGCGGCGTTACTCGCTGTTCTTAACACATGTTGTGTTGTGTTAAGAACTTAAAAAATACTCATTTAACAGATTAAAAAAAAAATAAAAAAGTGATTTCGAGCTTGACCATGTTTAAATTGATGGCAAATCAGTTAGCGGGCTGACTAATTAGTAGTTTTCAAACATTTCATTTTCTTAGCTAACGAACGAATGTGAGGGTAGCCAGATGGTCACCTTTACTGGGGTGCCGTCTGCCTTCTCAAACTTCATCTTCAGATTGTTTAGTGGCACTCGGGGATTTTCATAGGAGGCACGGGGACTAGTCGGAACTTGTTCGTCAAGCTTTTCGGGTGTTTCGCTGTGTGTGGGCACATCTTTGTCCATCCCCCTCTCTTCTTCTGTTTGTTGAGCAGCTGGAGGCGTGATGATGAGATTGGTGGCGGGTGTGCTAAGTGGATCTTCCTGAGGAGGGTCCCAGGCCACCGGGCTCTTTGGAGGAGGAGGCTGCACGCTGACAGAAGCCGCCCTGGACAGGACAGTTGTTGTGCTCTGATTGTGTATGGGCGCAGAGATGAATGGAGTCTTGTCCTGATGACCGACGTGCCCTGCTTGCTCCCAGCGCTTCTTCAAAGCACTCAGGTTAGTTGAGCGCTGGGAGGAGGATGCGCCGTTAAAGCCCTGCAAGATGACACAGAAAATGTAAACGAAAGGCCAAACGCAACAACATGAAAGCACACACGCTTGCTTGCTGAGAACTCCGCCCTTGCAGGGAAGATATTTTTAAAGGAAATGCTAGAATCTCCTTACTTGGTTTTTGGGCAATTAACATAACAGCTGTTTAAAAAATGAATCCAGGAAATGCTGAAGATGTCTTTGCCGAGTCTGCTTGAGGCAAAACGAATGACCCAAGACGAATCTAACAGGGCTGAGCATGCATACCGCATTCCTTTGTGAACAACAACTTCACCCTTACTTAAAAAACACTAAGGAGGGCTCTGTTCGCCATTCATGCAAATAATAAAGCATGCGGTGCGGCGGCCAGGACACACAAAACAACGGGTGGCAGGCTGGCGGCTGTTGTGTGACCTTCAAAAACTTCCTGAATTGTGAAAGAGAAATGACGAAAAGAGGATATGGACAAGGGCGTCAATCACGGCCATAAACTCATGAATCTCGCTAAACTTTTGCCGGTATGCTTGGCCAGCTATGAACATCTAAACAGAATCATATTGTTAAATTACAAGGAAAAACTAGAATTGACATATGACGATTACATGGAATTGTTTTTGCTATAAATCCATAAGGAACCACAAATAGCCCAAATAACAAAACAGCAGCAACAGCTAAGGAACACACAATTGGATGCAGAAACCAAACGAGAACAACACTAACAATCACTGCCATTGTGTGGATAGCCCGATATGAAGGAAACTGAATGGAAAGAGACAGAGCAAAAAGAAATTAAGTCAACCTGTGGCAAAAACCGGCAGCGAGGTGTGTGTGAGAGAGTCCTCTGCTTGGTCTTCTACAGATGAGTATGAGGTGGAAGTGTGCCAGATGTTAGCCACCAGACTAAATATGCTCCCACAACTTGGTCCAACCCCTCTGACACCAGGAAAGAGTCAGAAAGCCCAGCAAACTGGAGCAGGAAATGATACACACGGGGAAAGTTAACTCTTTGTTTACTGTGCACTCATTGGATAAAAAGGTCTTTATTCCCACCCTGTGCACATAGGCCTGACCCCTGCATTAAAACCGGCTCTTTAAATGTTTTAAATGAATATCCTGGTCTGAAGTGGCTCATTGTTTTGGATCTGAATGACACAATCTTAATAGATAAGTCTGTGCACACAAAATAAATTATGGTCCAGATGAGTAAATATACTGCAGTGTTTCTCAAAGTGTGGTCCACGAGAAAATTGTAGTGGTCTCGAGCAGTGTTGCCACAGTTATCTTGAAATGGTAACTTAGTTACTTTACTAATTACTTGATTTCGAAAGTAACTATATGAGAATAAAGTAACTTTTTAGTTACTTTCAGCAGCTGTCAAATGGCAGGAATATCACTTATCCATAGTACAAAAAAGCATTAGCTTAACCGTGCCCATTACTTGGTAATGTATGCCACAGAAGTTACAGAATGATGTCATCACCGTGACAAAATAACTTAAATAGGAGTGGAGTTGAAGCCACATTAAATGAGCAACTTAAGAGCAGACTTGACATGCCAAATAGCCACCTAAATATAAACAAGCACACCATTCTCAGTACACTTCTTTAAAGACACTGAACAGATAGATCGATAGATAGACAGACAGACTGCAGCAACCCTGCCGACTGTGTGGGGTCCTTGAAGGAGACTGTGTGTGTGGGCGCGCGCATAGTGTACAACGAAACTTAGCATTGTCCTCTTTAGAGAAACTCGGAAGCAGTGACTATATTTCCAGTTTGACTATGCCAATCCCTTGTCAAAGTCGTCAGCGTCCATTGTGTTTGGGTGCAGGTGAGTTGACTATGTGCGGAAAACGTGCAACACGTCACGTGACGGCTCCGTTGATATTTTGCCTTTTTTCGATATTGTACTTAGTCGTGCATTTTAGTTACGGATAGTTAAGCATATAGTGTGTTTTGCCTGTTATATTAGTCATTAGTAAAACAAAGGCTGAAAATTGGTCTTCACTTATGACATGCACCATGACTGAATCAAGTGCCCCTTGACTTGCCTCATGTTCCGAAGCACTGTAGTTTGTTAATGATAAATATCTGTTGCCTGACGATGAAAAGGATAGTATGCAAAAGCATGTTAAACTCTGATTCTCGTGATCAAAAAACTATTGGCAGCTACATCGAAGTAACTGTAATCTGACTACTCTAATATAAAAAAGTAACACGTTAACTTATGTCACCAGACCACATTTTGGGAGTAACGCATTACTTACTTTGTAACGCATTACCGACATCACTGTCAGCGTAAAATACTACGATATCTTAACTTGAGTGTTTCTCAGCGTATGTTTACACAAGGACGATTAGTAAAAATGGGTGGGATTTTTTGTTCCATTTTTTATAAGGGTTCCGATTTGGCAAAAGACAAAAGTCGTCAAAATAAAGCTCGTTCACGCAGTCATTTGAATATCGTGACCGTATGCAAATGAGGACAGTGTATAATATTTATGATTACCTCAATTAATATCCTTGACAGTCAAAAATATTAAGCGCTCTCAGTATGATTCATTACAGT
Source organism: Phycodurus eques (assembly GCF_024500275.1). NCBI lineage: Eukaryota > Metazoa > Chordata > Actinopteri > Syngnathiformes > Syngnathidae > Phycodurus > Phycodurus eques. The sequence continues at coordinate 15,069,286 of NC_084534.1, forward strand.
TCCACACCACCGCAAACGACAACCAAAATAATTGTTAACTTCATACTTAATAATTGTTATCTTTGTAATAACTTTAGAAAACTGAAGGCTGTTTACATTCAAAGTCAGCTCGGAGCAAACTTGAGCGACATCATGCATGCTGTGATGACAAAATTACAATTTCGGTATCCCGGCCGGCCATTGCCATCTATGATCTTGGCGCCCTCAAAGTGGTCGCTCTAATCTACTAACAGTTTCACACAACATGTGCGACAAAAGGGGGGGGGGGGGGGGGGGAATAAACTGCACCTCTTTTATGCGAAATGCCAACATAAACTGAGTTCTTGCATGAATTAATGGTGCATCTATGTTAAAAACTGTATGACCTAACAGTAGAATATTAAAATTATCTTTTGAAAAATCATCCATCTCTGGCCCCATGTTATATGCCTCTAATTTTAATTATATTATTTAAAAACTTGTCCTGCCGTGACAGGAATAGCCTATCTGAGACTGCAACCTTGCTGGTGGTACAACCAGCCTCGTGCAGACTTTTTTTGGCCGGATTTTTTCCTTGTGGTTAAGAACAAAAGTTACAAATAAGGAATTGGACAGCTCGCAAGACAAAACAAGGGTAAATGTTCATCCAATGCATGTCACGTTAGTGCGGGGTTTGGTCAGAGACACGGGGGGGGTGGGGGGTGTTTTGAGTGAAGTGAGGTTACATTCAAATTTTGCTAGCAGTTCGAAAACTGCATACTCAACATTTAATTAGAACATTTTATTTAGTTCTGTATTATATGATTATTTTGTGTCATTTTTATGATGGCGGAAGAGCCGTCTATACTGCTATGATGAGATGAAACACTAATGTTGCCTAAATGACTTAAAACCCAAATTCCTACTCAGGGGAAATTCAAAACATGCTTCACTGTGGGTATGGTGTATAGGTATATCTCAAATTTGAGTAAAAAGTTTATTTGTTTCAGTATTCATACATTATATATTAATTAAACACTTGGGGGAAATACTTTTGAGGGGAAATTCCTTAAAATTATTCTCATTGTTTCTTAATGTTATTTTTACATAATACTCTATAGTTTCTGGGGATGGTGAATTCGAGATTTTTGTTTGCTGTAAGCCATAATCATCAAAATTATACTTTTTTTTTTTTTTTTTTTAAATCATGAAATATTTCACTGTGTATGTGTGCTGCATCTCTGAGTTTCACTTTCTGAATTGAACTACATAACTAAATTAAGCTTTTGACACTCTCCTAATTTATTGAGTTGGACCTGGACTTGTGGTGTCATAACGTTGGTCTTGTCATATTGTTTTCAGTTTCGTACATGTCTGAAGGCCACCCGATGTATGCTTAAACTGGACTTCTTTGTAAACCACTATTTTCCTATAAAGATTACAGGCGTTTGTATGTGCCATTTCACACAAACAATACTTGCCAACAATCCTCGCAGCTCTTTTAATGTTGATGCGGGCTTCTTGGCAGCCTCCCTGATCACATTTCTTCTCGACTTAACACCAACTTTAAAGGGAGTTCCAGGTGTGGGTAATGTCCCGGATGTGCCACATTTTCTCCATCTGTTGAAGGTCTTCATTGTGGACTATCGTGGGCTTGTGGAAGCAATACCTTGCCAACTAATTGGATACTCTGGAGAGTCATACCTTTCAACCATGAGTTCCCTTTTATGCTCTCTCTCCTTTGTGACCACAGCTTTGGCTTTATGATGCTCTCCAATAAACACCAGGAACATTGTTAAAGAGATCGGCTAAACTTCTATTTAATAAGAATTATCACCGGTGTCATTGCTTGTGATTACAGCCTAACCCCCTAAATATAAGAGTGCTCATTCGCAGTGGGAAGCAAAATGGATATCGCCATGTATCGTATCATTATCTCTGACTATTGATGCCGCGACATCTAGGATCAATAATGCTGACATCAGCCTTTAAGATTGCTTCATGTCTAAACAACCAATGAAAACATGTTTTTATCCTGTGTTTTGAACATTCAGCTACCTTTTTTTTTGGGGGGGGGGGGATGAAGAGCAATGACTCACAAAACCTCCTTACAACCATTGCTTTGTTTTAATAAACCAATCGATAGCTACATAACAGGATAGTTAATGTAATGTTTTAAATTGATGATTGACAATAATTTTTACTGATTGATGCACAAGTCCGAATGGGGTGAATTAATTCACCTATAAATCCCACTGAATTTGGTTTAAAATATGACACCAATGCTCAGCTTTGTGTAAGCATGTTGGTGTCACTTTGCTATCCATTATTAAAAACAAAAACATAAATAGACTTGTCTTACTGGTTGTTCCATACCTAGGCTTTCTGACTCTGATTAAACATTTTAAAACAAACTTACAACCTACAGTGATGAGTGTGAAAGATAGTTTCATTTTAATGCTAAATAACTTGTGTTAACTTTTATGTAATACTTAGATATGACGAAACAATGATTAGCTAAGTATGAAAAAGAGTATTTTCCCAACTAATTTCCTCTCTTTGATATTTGGAAGCTGAACACTTTTCTAAAGGTTTTTTCCTCTTCACTAATTTAGATAGGCCAATTATATATATCAATGATTATTTGTCTTATTGCTGTATTGGGTATTATCGTTATCACTGCAAAATATTGTATCACAAGTTACATTGTTATTTCCACCTCTAGTTTATGGGTGCACTTTTCTAAATGTTTTTTTTTTAACCAAAAAAAGGATTTTAGTGCCTTTTCTGAATTTACATGACAAAAACATGGCATTTGAACAGGTTTCACAGCTAGACTTCGACCTCTGATTTCCACTTGCCTAAACCTAGCAACAGTTTATCCTTGAAATTTAATGACTTACATTGTGAGGACTTGTGTGTGTGCGCACACACACAAGAGACACACACAAACGACAGATGGCCTTTTTAACCTGCTTATTTAAATTAGCCTCAACTACACCAGGACCCATTTTCTTTTAATGTTTTAACCATGTTACATCCTTGAGATCCTTGTGCCTTACAAAAAAAAAAAGTAAATGCTTAACTAAAATTAATTTTATCTGATTCGAACAACTGAACAGGCAACATAACGCCCCCCCATACAAACTTTTACGACGAGACCACATAACACACAGCCACGTTACCTTGTTTTTTTTTTTCATGATACTGGCTGGTCAGTTATCCTTGTAATAATAGTAATAATCATTAGTCCAGGCTTGTTTAGTTTGTCTTTCATTCAGACAAAGCTGCTAAATACAGTCACAACACCAGAGACCATTGCAAGGGATTACACTGACTGAGGCCGGATTATGGGTTTGATAGCCTGCCCATTGCTACTGCTGGCCAATGAGAGGTCAGCCAGGACAACACAATTTGCCAAGACTTGTGTTGATGGCATGATGTGTTTCTGGCATTTAAATTTTTTTTTTTACTGGGCATCATTGATCAATCCAATTCAGGAAGACAAGCCCATTTGGTTCAGTTCAAACATCTATTGATGACTCTAAACGGATAAACAGTGGAACCCCAAAGTCCATTACATCTAAAGGTCGTAAATTTGAAATATAACCAAGGTTTTCAGGTGAAATAGAAAAAGAAGTTGGAGATTGAACTGTCAGTCAATCATGTAAGACTTAACTCCGTGAGCAGCTGAAGTATTAACTCCACAAATGTATTTGGTGTTGTCTTTATCTTTTTTCTGAAGCCACCACAAAATGGTGGCTGTAAGGGCAAAGTGTGATAACCTTAAAATAGGGGTCACCAACCAATCTACCAGTTTGCTACACACTTCTGGACAAATGAATTTGCTCAAATGACCTGTAATTATTTGTAATAAATTATACTCATAGGTGAAGACACTGATTACAACATGTTAATAACTTCTCACAATAATTATCAACAAAGATTTAATAAGGTACGAAGCAGATAAATATCAATACGCAAAACTTTTTTTCTAGTGTTTTTAGATTTTCAAATGATCACTTCTGAAACATTCTTAGGAAATCACAATGTCCTATTACCATTGAGCTATTTTTACAAAAAGGCCCATGGGCGACTTATGTGTTGGTGACCACTGCAAATTGTGTGCTTTTAGTGAACTTTGAGGTGTGTGTTTGTTTAGTACATGCATCTCTGCCTGTCTGGGCTGCTTCGAACAATATGGCTAAGTCAAGTCAAAAATAATAATAAAAGAAGAAGAAGAATGGAATGTGGAAAGATTAATAAAATTTCCTGAAATAAATTGGAGGTTGGACTTTGACTGTTACAGTGTATTCTGAAGCATCTGATTATGTACTTACTTCTTTTCTCTTATTTGCATTTAACTCCTCCGCAGCTTTCTGGTACCTGAAAAAGTCATAAACAACACTAAGATCAAGTCTTCTGAACTATTTTTTTTATTTTGCAAAAATTAATGAACAAATTCATGTAACAGCAGTTGTACTCTGTGTACTATGTTTGTGGTTAATTCAGCTATTGATTCTTCACAGCACAGGATGCAAGAGTCCATTTACCTTATCAAAGGGCTGTATTTTTTACAGAAGACACTAAATACACGTGATACTGAAATCCTTTTGTTGACTCACTTGGAGAAGCGCTCGGCAATGGCGTTGCTTTTTCCTCGCCCGCTGACAAGGGACAACTCCTTCGCAGTGACACGCAATGACTGCGTCACCCACGACTTTCGACTGAATGGCGCGCTTTCCATCTTTGCAGCTACCTAAATTCCTAGAACACAAACACATCCACTATAGTAAGAGCACCATACAACCAACCACTTGTCCTTAGCCAGAGTTTTGTGCCAAACAAAACAAAATAAACATACAAAATGATATTTTCCAAATACATTCCTGTTATTGACGTGTTCAAACTTGCACTCCTGTTGCCTGCTTGATTGCGAGATAGAAACTGCAAAAATCTAGGCTGTTATTTTCAGAAGGCCAGGTGCACGCTCTGCGGATATAACTCACTGGTGGCTCATAACCACACAGCTCAAAACACAGTCGCGATTTAGCTTCGTATCATAACAGCGGCAGACAGATGATAACCCTCCATTAACTTTTCTGTGTTTAGTGGAGTAGAACTTCCAAAAGTCTGGGAATGAGTCCCACTCCTGGTGAGACCTCGAAACATGATTTAGGAACAATGGGAATGACTGAAGAGCAAAGCTAAGAAATAAATACACTCAAAAAATATAATACTGAGTGTTGGGGTTCGAAATATTGTTTTTTCCTCCACCAACAGTCTCTAGATGCACACAAACATGATGGATGCATCAACTCATGTCTATAATACTGAAAGGAAGAGCCAGACCACACAGAGAGCCACTAAGAAGCTAGAAACTATCAATAATACCGGAAAAATGTGAATACGCCTTTGAAACACATAAAAACAAGTTGTTCGTGCAATCATAACAAGAGTTGTCAGCATATTTAGTGAGATTTCAGCCCAGTAAGCATTTAAACGATTTCCTACAAGCTTTTTCTTTGACGTTGACTTGTTGTGGGGTATTTGCTGTGTTATCACCACAGAGTGGTAACACTGATTGCAATGAGGAGAGCTATGATGACACCAGCAGAACAGGAAATGTAGCGGAGAAACAAAGTTTGTCCTGGCTGTCCGGTAACAATATGGCAACATAAGTTACCAGATCCTTGCTGTGTACCTCACTAGCACATGTCCCTTCAGGTAAGATACAACCCCAATTCCAATGAAGTTGGGAAGTTGTGTTAAACATAAATAAAAACAGAATACAATGATTTGCAAATCATGTTCAACCTAGATTTAATTGAATACACTACAAAGACAAGATATTTAATGTTCAAAGTGATCAACCTGATTGTTTTAGCAAATAATCATTACCTTAGAATTTTATGGCTGCAACACGTTCCAAAAAAGCTGGGACAGGTGGCAAAAAAGACTGAGAAAGTTGAGGAATACTCATCAAAACACCTGTTTGGAACATCCCACGGGTGAAAAGGCTAATTGGGAACAGGTGGGTGCCATGATTGGGTATGAAAGGAGCTTCCCTGAATTGCTCAGTCATTCACAAGCAAAGATGGGGCGAGGTTCACCTCTTTGTGAACAAGTGAGAAAATAGTCGAACAGTTTAAGGACAATGTTCCTCAACGTACAATTGCAAGGAATTTAAGAATTTCATTATCTACAGTCCATAATATCATCAAACGGTTCAGAGAATCTAGAGAAATCACTGCATGTAAGTGGTAAGGCCGAAAACCAACATTGAATGCCCGTGACCTTCGATCCTTCAGGCGGCACTGCATCAAAAACCGACATCAATGTGTAAATGATATCACCACATGGGCTCAGGAACACTTCAGAAAACCAATGTCAGTAAATACAGTTTGGCGCTACATCCGTAAGTGCAACTTGAAACTCTAATATGCAAAGCAAAAGCCGTTTATCAACAACACCCGGAAACCCCACCGACTTCTCTGGTCCCGAGCTCATCTAAGATGGACTGTTGCAAAGTGCAAAAGTGTTCTGTGGTCTGACGAGTCCACATTTCAAATTGTTTTTGGAAATTGTGGACGTCGTGTCCTCCGTGCCAAAGAGGAATAGAACCATCCGGACTGTTATGGACGCAAAGTTCAAAAGCCAGCATCTGTGATGGTATGGTGCTGTGTTAGTGCCAATGGTATGGGTAACTTAAACATCTGTGAAGGCACCATTAATGCTGAAAGGTACGTACAGGTTTTGGAGAAACATACTATGCTGCCATCCAAGCGACGTCTTTTTCATGGACGCCCCTGCTTATTTCAGCAAGAGAATGCCAAAACACATTCGGCATGTGTTACTACAGGGTGGCTTCGTAGTAAAAGAGTGCGGGTACGAGATTAGCCTGCCTGCAGTCCAGACCTGTCTCCCAGTGAAAATGTGTGGCGCATTATGAAGTGTAAAATACGACAACAGAGATCCCGGACTATTGAACAGATGAAGCTGTACATCAAGCAAGAAAGGGAAAGAATTCCAACTACAAAGCTTCAACTATTAGTGTCCTCAGTTCCCAAACGTTTATTGAATGTTGTTCAAAGAAAAGGTGATGTAAAACAGTGTTAAATATGACCCTGTCCCAGCTTTTCTGGAACGTCTTGCAGCCATAAAATTCTAAGTTAATGATTATTTGCCAACAACAATAAAGTTTATCACATTGAACATCAAATATTTTTTCTCTGTAGTGTATTCAATTCAATATACGTTGAACATGATTTGCAAATCATTGTATTCCGTTTTTATTTATGTTTAACACAACGTCCCAACTTCATTGGAATTTGGGTTGTACATTAATTCAGCTTTTATGAAAAATAGCCACATGGTCATCATTTGCTAAATGCATTTGTCCAGGCTGCTCTGTACAATATGGCTAAGTTAAAAAAATAATAATAATAATAAAATAAAAAATAAAAAAACAAGGAATGGAATGCACACTACAAAGTGAGTTCCATTTCGTCCTGACTTGAAAACTGTACTCCCCGCTTGTCAATGTGTGTCATGTGTCAGAGAGTCAGCACAAGTTCGATTTTGTGTGTTAATCTTTTTTTTTTTTTTTTGGATGACCTCTGGCTAAATGGCGCATTTACAGAAATAGATTAGTGTAGATTGCCGCGGTTAAACGACTGAAGAGTTTTTGTAGTCGACTATATATAATGTGATGAAAGTGGAGCTGAAGTCATCATTGCTATTGCTATAGTCATTGCTATAGTCTGTAAATCTTTTTTGCACCACAGACTGGTTTCATTTAAACACAAATTTCGACGGACCGGTAAAGAAACAAATAAAAACAAAAGATTAAAAATAAAATGCAGTTGTTGTAATTAGTTGAAGCCCAGCGTATGTTTGTATGAGCCGGGCGGTCTCATCTTATGTCGTCGGGTTGGCCGGACATTTTACTGCTCCACAGAATGTTATAGTCCGGAAACGGCAGCAGATGGGCGGGTCCAAAGTCCTCTGCATAAAGCCCGAGGAATACGAGTAGGCAAAAATACATGATTAGGGATTAGGTCTTCACGCTTTAAATGTCGACTTTGCTGCTCCGTATCGACTCTTCAAATAGTGGACTAATCGGTTCAACACTTTGTACATTGTCCCTGTTCAAAAAATAAATAAATCTGATTAACAAAAAATTGCCTGCACTGTCTACAGGTTTAATGATGGCATTGGTTTCACTTCAATTTCTATTACTTTCTATGGGGTGTGGGAGGGGGGGGAGATTACAAACAGAATTGGAGTTAGTGGTCAGACAGTTAAGATTGTTTGACCTTTGAGGTGCCACTGTCCTTTGAATTACACAAGGGCGTAGCATTTTACAACTGTTAAATTCAAAGTAAACAAAGCAATGCGGGCACGTGTGTGATTGAGTGCTGTACAAAATCCACCGCCAAGCACTGATTGTCTTGATATCTGGGTCGTCCGCGCTGTCCCTTTACATAATCCCTCCGATGACAACATATCGTGTGGACTTTGGACAAATTATTCTTAACACACACATGTTGCTTGCCGTCCTGACAATGCAAATTAACATTCTTATAATTTTATCGACTAATTTGCTACCAAGACACCTGTTAATGTGTTTTATTAGGAATACGAGTGTGATTACAGGGGAGTCGTGTGACAATATTAACAAGACATCAAGGTGTTAGACAGTACAAAGTCCGAGCTGCTGAATGAGCAACGACATCCGCAAACTGATCTGAACTCGCCTGAAAGACATACTTTCCAAATTAATTAGTGTGCACTGCTTGATAGAAACTGAAAAAACAGATTACAAAAGACAGTGGAGTTTCTCTGTGTATGACACATTATATTGTTCGTTCTTTATGTCCTGTCTGGCCTAAAATGCCGACATTCTTTGCTTCAGGCCTTGTGTGAAGTCATTATGACCACAGATTATGATGAATGGAAAGGGAGTGTCTGCCCTGGTGATGCTTCAGCTCTTAAAATATTGAGAGTGGCGTTCAGCTCTGAGGGCTTGAAATGAGCGAGAAAGGAAAAAAAAGAAAAAGAAAGAAAAAGAGAGCAGCCCTCATCATTTTGCATTAGGTCTACTGAACTTTAACCCTAACTTGGTCAAGTTATCCTTAACAAGTCACCACAGCACACTCAAATCCAGATGCAGCTCGTACACACTGACTCCGAAGCAAGAAGGAGGCGTAACACTCCTTAATGCGTAAATGGCCTAAGAGGAAGTAAAAGGTGACAAAACGTCTCATTAGCAGAACGTTTGATTAAAACCGGAGAAGCCTGCTCCTATTGCCCCCTATATACAGAACACAACTCTACATGACTAATTTAATTACAGACGTATCTATGATAGTAGCTGGGAAAGAACGTAATGATAAAAGAGTGGCTAAAAACGCGTGAGCATATTTGAAATAACATCGTCAATCGCTCAAATGTGATTATAGCGAAAGCAAGCGGACATGTTGAGTAATTCATCCCTAAATGAGCACCGAGAGCGTATTATGACCACAAGAAATCTTCGTATGATAACATACGACTACGTCAGGACGAATTATAATGAAATGTGTCCATTTTTGTATGTTTGTACGCTGTCGTGTTTGAAGGTGTCTTACCTGTACGAACTTCCGTGGAGTTTTGACCAAACCTCGAGACACCTGACACTTGCTACAGCCTGATGTTTGGTTGCCACATCCAGCTGATGGTTTTCGCGGCCTCACGCTCTTTACGTCGGTTAAGGATATCTTGGCAACCGTAACAGGTGATTCTTAGATTCTGTCCCTGTTGGGAAAAAAATAACCCCCGTTCTCCACCGATCGCAACAGCCAATATCATTGATGGTTTTGTACCTCACTCACATCAAAAGCTGCCAATAACCGTCCAACCTGGCAACACCGTCCTGACTGGGACAGTTTGAGGTGGAGTGAAATGAAAGGTGTCACAGGAGTGGAGGGCGCGGGTCATGTGACTTTATGCACCAATGAGCTTTGGTGTTATGTTACTTCTACCTGCCTCGGTTGTGTTTATTGTTCCAAGTCAAACAGCGTACATTTGTACAAACTACGCTTTAAGTGTATGCGAATAACACACATTCTTAGCGGACATGTCTTTACAAAGCAAGTATTCGGAGGAAAGGAAACAAAATCCTGGAGTCGTTTAGATTGTGATGTAGGCCAAGCAAAGGGCGTTTTAATGAAGCCTGAACGTCTTCTTTAGTCAGCCAGTTTGCTTGGTTATATTACTTTTGCTAAGTTCTAAACAATAACCTTTAATCGCCATCTCCCCTCATCGCTGTTTTTTTATACGCTATCAGCTATTTTTAATGTCCATCTATCAATTTCATTAGTCATTTACATTTCTTTCACATTGTTTTCTTATGTTAAACTACAATTATTTTCTAATAAATCTATTTTGTCAATATTTTGGGGTGTCTGGAAAGGATTAGTTCGACTGGATTTACATTATTTCCTGTGGGAACTGTTGCTTTGCTTTTCATGTGATTTGGTTTAAGTTCAGGTTTTTGGAACGGATAAATCACCCAAAAACAAAAAGTTCCACTCTGTTATATATATCAATCCTGGAACTTTTCTGACACACCATGTATGTTTATAAAAAAGTATATGCAATGATAGTCAGTCATGATATGTAGCCAGGTTTACATGGAGCCTTGTATTCCGATTTGAATCAAACCAAATAAAAATGCTCTGTATAACAACTTTTCAAACGAGAGAGAGAGAGACAAAAGCAGGCCGAATCCTAATGAAATTTCATTTGGTTTTACAGGAGGAGAATATTCCTTTCCCCAAACCAATCAAGTCAGTATCTGGTAACATTTGATTGTTAATTCCTCAAAATATGTGGAACATACAGAGGGCCGAAATGACTTTTCTGGGATGCCACTGTCACAAAAATGATACAAAAAACATAAACCATGAAACATAAAACATCCATTTATACATGTTTGTTGTATGAAAGAGTTATAGAAGAAAGAGTAAGTCTGGAGTCTCCCTTCATCAGTTAATCATCATAGATCTTGCAATCACAGCGTGCATAAACGTCATTCCTGTTCGCCACAAGCCAAGTTTAAAGTAGACAACGAACTGCAGCAGGGGCAAGAACCAGCCCTTGGCAAAAAAAAAAAAAAAAAAAGTGTCCTTTTTCATCTCATTGACATTTTTACGTCAATTTGTTTATTCAGTCGTCTTACATCACTTCATGCATCCACATCCTTGTTGCATTTGCATCTTTGAACACACCCACGTCTGTAGATACATATTTTATCTTTTTCATCTTATTCTTGTTTTATCTTTTTGTAGGTGTGTTCTATTCATATTTCACAAGTCTCTGAATTTATTGGGCTAATCTGGGACCTCGGGTATCATATTTCATCCCATATCATGTGTAAATGTGTGTAGGTATGACAAATAAATTCCTTGAATATTTCCCTGTAGTCTGTAGTGGTGAGTTTTTTGTTTCCTGCATTCCTTTGAATCTTGATATTATTATTATTTTTTTGTTTGTATGGGGGTGAGGGGGCTTTATTTAGTATTTTGATTATTCCATGTGCCTTGTTTGCCTTTTTGTTTTTGAAAATTAATATTTCTTTGGCGCTTCATCCCGCACTCCTCCCTGCTTCCCGGCAGTTGGGTCCTCCACTTTTTCCGATCAACTCCACCACGCAAACCCACATCTGTGACATTATTCCATCCATTTTATATAGTGCTTATCCTGTTATGGGTCACGGGAAGCTGGGGCCTATCCCAGCTGACAACTGACTAAAGGAAAACAACATCCTGGATTGGTCATCAGTCAAAAGAGCACATAAGGATACAGACAAACTTTCACCTCAACACTGAGTGGTAACTAGACGCCTGGCAAATGTACCACTACACTATCCGTGACTGCAATCATAATTTATACATAAAATATGTAAATGAATAGAATGCATTTAATTACGATACGTGTTGAGGGCAATATGCCATAAAATATAAAACTATCAATTGAAATGTAATTATTATCTTTGATTTTAAAAAACAACAACTACTAATTCGGTAGTAACGGGCGAGTATTATTGTTGTGTGGGTCTGATGGGCATTGGGGCTGAAGGGGCGCGGGTTGTTATGCTGAGTGCTCCTCTCCCTCCCTCCCTCCCTCCCTCACTCCTCCTCCTCCTCCTCATCCTCCTCTTCCTCCATCTGCGTCTCTTCAGTCGCGCCTCTGTCCGCAGCAAACAGCGCGAAGGCTGCTCCCACCTAAAACAAAAAAAAAAAACAAAAAAAAAACAGTCACACAATAATCATTGTCCAGATGGTTTCCACGAGCGTGTAGGACTCTCTGAGGCGAGGCTGGCCACCGAGTGGTTGAAGAAGATGATCTCTTGGCTCGAGGAGGCTGTGCTGCTGCTACTGCGTGGGGGAGTGGGTCCTTACATCCTGTGGCGTTTCCTGTGTTTGTAAACTAGACGCTCTCGGAAAATTGTCGGCCGACCGAAGCGCCAAGGTAAACGACCATCATTTCATTGCCTTTTCTGTGTTCGATCGGTTTTCGAAATTATTTTTTGGGTGGGCGCTGCTTCGTTCTAGACGCCTATGTAACGACGAGGATGGAAACGACGAATTTTCTCGATGTTGTAGCTTCGACGTTAGCCGTCGCGAGCTAACGTTAGCTTGTTCGTCGAGAGGGGGAGGCTATCCACGACACGACGGCCATTATGAGCGTCGTTATCGCCCCATCTAGTCTCGAGCGTCTCGTGCTTTGTCTTCACGCACAGAGCTACATCGTTTAATACCCTCTTCGCGACGTAGATGTTAGTCGCACTTTCGTGTGTAGTGAAAAAGTGAATGTCGTAAATTAACACTCAATATGTAGTATTGCAGTGGGCGAAGGCGCTAACAAGACGAGCTAGCCAATGGCCCCTTGATGTTAGCTAGTCTGTTCAACCTCCGCTAAACTAGCGTCAGGTTTGCCTGAAGCGCGAAGGCCAAGCTCTGCAAAATGTTGAAAAATAGCAACTTCTCTTCCTCAAACAAAAGTTTATAGTAAAGTACCGCCATCATACCCATAACATATTCCACATGTGTTTTGTAAGCCAAAGTAGTGTTGTTCGTTTTATTACGCATTAACAAGTGGTAACAACGTTAGCTAAGCAAAGCTAATACAGCAATGTAGCTTTCACCTATATAAATGTATGTCTATAATTTTACTTTGGTTCTGATAATTTTACATGAGCGTAACGCATTACAAGGGACAGACGCTGTACACTATACTCTGCATACTAAATATAAGCAATTGCAAGGGCATTTTTATTTAATGGATGCTGGTTTTTAATTGTCCTGTTTAGTTAGCGTGTTGCTAAAGATCGAGTTAGTCAAGTCTGAATGTCATAAAAAATATGAAACCTCATTTATAACAGCATGTATTTCACCGTACGTCAATATTTTTGACAATTTTTCGATCAACAAAATTAAAGTACACAAAGAAGATATAATGTTTAACATTTGTTTGGCGTTTTAGCAACTTTGTGGTGGATAAATGTCATTTTCCATATAAATCCATATCACAATCCCTTGTCAACATGTCGCATGCTATGTATGTTGTCAGTTATTGCCATATATTTCTGTATTAATTATCGACTAGTAATATGAATTAGTACCATTATGTGTAAATTCAGATTGTTCACATGCATTGTACTTTACTTATAGATCCTTGAAGCCAATAAGTAAATGTACCATTGTACTGTAAAATGACTTAAAAGTGTCAATAAATCTGTGAGATAAATATGTTAAGAGACATGTATAGTTCCAGTAGCCCATACTTGGATAAACATAACCACTGGAGAGCATGTAGCTGAGAAGGGAAGAAGTGATACTGTTGTAATTCCATGTGTTGTCTATTTCATCCACATCCTCCTCTTCTTCAGTTTGAATGCTAGATGAGTGAGGTGGGTGTGGCTTCCCACCAGCCTGACCATCCTGACTGACGGCTCTCTGGATGACCTTGTCCCCACCCCTGTCCCTGCGCTCACACACACCGTTACCACAACAATGTCACATCTGCCCAGCAGCTCAGTCCGCGACCATATGAAATGGGTTTGTGTTTTATAACACCAAAGTGGTTGCAAGTCGCTCTTAATGAACAGTCTTGTGTCACTCAGGATGTTGTCATTGATAATTGCAGTGCAGTAGATGCATGTCAGCAGATTGTTAATCTTAAATCCGATCTTTAATTTGCCAGGCCGGTCTGCTCGGCTGTGAAGCGGTGCTCTCCAGTATGGCTCTGATGCAGGCCAGCACCATGGCAGCAGCTCCACCCAAAAAGATGATGGCTCCACTCGGACATGCACCACCACAGAGAGACGGACCTGACCGTGGTCCCCAGAGTCACATGATCCTACCTTCTGGCATGAGCTGTCCACCCCTGGTTAGAATTCCCTGGGACATTTGGGCGGGGAAATTGCACTCTTTGGATGCCACGTTTTTAATATTTCTAAATTGTTGAGTTTTAATCAGTATGAGGCAAAACCTACACATTTTCACTACTGGCTTTGTAAACGACTAGTGTAAAACATTTAAGGGGTTCCGAAAAGCAGTAATTCTTGAATAATTGTCTGTTCTGTATGCTTTATTTTAGCTGATCCGGAAGGAAGGTGAATTCCAAGCTCCGCGTCTGCTGGATGAGAAGGACATGAGGACCAATGAGGACCTGCAGCAGAAAAAAAAGAACAGGAAATCAGTGGCACCCTGTAAAGTGAGAGAACAAGAGGGAAGGGGAGGGAAGGTCAGTGGCAGTGATTGCAAAACAGGGAACGGTCTCAGTGTGCTCCCCCTCTTGGGGCTCTCCCTAGTCTGCACATTTGTTTGTGTGTGTGGGGGTGGGGGGAGGAGCGCAGAGAAGATGTGGAGGGGTGGAGGATCTGAAGAGGAAAGCAGGGGGAAGGGAGCAGGGCCAAGCGGTGCACAATAACAGCAGTTGTGTGCATAACAGCGGGAGCAGCACCATGGGCTTTTGGGGAAGGGATTGTAAATTATTCTCTATCAATCCTAAAAAAGAGTTTTATAGTAAACCTTGA
Source organism: Phycodurus eques (assembly GCF_024500275.1). Lineage (NCBI taxonomy): Eukaryota > Metazoa > Chordata > Actinopteri > Syngnathiformes > Syngnathidae > Phycodurus > Phycodurus eques. Next base: position 15,084,329 of record NC_084534.1, read on the forward strand.
TTATAGAATATTTATGTATAACTTATATAGCTTTTCATTAACAAGACAGTCAGGAGAAGGTATGGAAACAAACGTCTTAGTTTATGACTGGTGCACAGGCAGTGTTGCTGAACAACTATTCATTACTTTTATCCTCAGGGCACAGGTGGAGATGAGAATGGTCCATCTTCAAAAGTGCAGAAAAACTTTATTTGTGACCACTGTTACGGAGCATTTAGGAGCGGATACCACCTGAAGAGACATATCCTGATTCACACAGGTATGCTTCATGCTATTAACCATAGTGCCTTTAATGCAACAAATCTAAAATGGTCTGGATATAGCACTGTGCCGCAACTGTTAGGTTTAAAATGGCCTGTTTGGTATAATAGGTTTTGTCTCACAGTTTTAGTGGTTTCTGTGGGGGCTTGAACTAAAACTGGTGCTCTTCGGTTTAGGGGAGAAGCCGTATGCTTGTGCCGTATGTGACATGAGGTTTATTCAGCGTTACCACCTGGAGAGACACAGCCTCATTCACACGGGTATGCGTCTTTTAACCGTACCCATATTGCATATATCCTCCAGACTATCTCTGCAGTCTGACACTTGAAATAATGGACGGATGTTAAGGGTTCATTTTGTCTGTGGACAGTAATTTCCAACAAAGCCACCACACAAAAATCTTTTCAGCCCAAAGCATTTTAAGCACAACATTTGTGTCCCCTCAACTTCAAGTAAACCTGCACCAGACAGTGTATCACAGTGTGGTCCATCAGTGCCAAGTCCACTATTGAAAACCCTTGCCTTGTGTAGCTTTGCATCTTTTATGAATAGTTTCAATACAGTTTTCATTATTTGGAATACTACAGATACCAAAGAATACCTGTACAGCATTTTTTCTAAAATCCCAAATGTGTAGATGCTATATAAGGCCTTTAATCTGTGATTTCTTGATCATGAGTCTCTCGCTCCCTTTTGTGAGACCCGTTTTGTCTTATCAATGACTAAGGATTTTTTGTAGTCGACTAATGTGGTGAAAGTTGAATGACTCGAAGTTGATTAATCCGATTCATTGATGACCTCATTGATATTTTTTCGGCACAGTACAACGGACCCCAAACTTTTTTGCGCCGGTTTCAAGTTAAGACATATTTCGACGGACCGGCATGGAAGTAAATCAAAACAAATGATGGAGAGAAAAAAATCCCTATCAAACTGAATAAACTGAAGTTGTTGTAATTAGTGGGAACTCTGTGCATGTTTTTGTCTTCACCAGCCAGCATGTGTTACGGATAAATTTGTGACCCATCAGACTTAGTACCTCGAGGGGGCGATGGTCTTTGAGTTGTTATGAAGTGTGTGTGTGTATACAGTGCCCTCCAAAAGTATTGTAACGGCATGGTCAATTCCTTTGTTTTTGTTGTACACTGAAGACATTCGGGATTCAGGTCAAAAGATGAATAAAAGACAAAAGTTCAGAATTCCAGCTTTTATTTCATGGTATTTACATGTAGATGTGTTAAAAATGATGAGACCAAGATTAACCTCTACCAAACCGATGGAAAGGCCAAAGTATGGAGAAAGAAATGATCTGCTTATGATCCAAAACACACAAGCTCATCTGTGAAGCATGGTGGAGGTAATGTCATGGCTTGGGCTTGCATTGCTTTTCTGGAACGGTCTCACTAGTCTTTATTGATGATGTAACTCATCATGGTAGCAGCAGAATGAATTCTGAAGTTTACAAAACCATTTGGTATGACAATTTACAGAACAATGCATCCAAACTAATTGGGAGAAGCTTCATCATCCAATAAGACACTGACCCAATACACACTGCCAACATGACAAAGGACTTTCTCAAAGGACATGACAAAGTGGAAAGTCTTAGACTGGCCAAGTCAGTCATCGGAGCTTAACCCAATAGAGCATGCATTTTACTTCTGAAGAGAAGCCTGAAGGGAGAACCCCCGGAAACAAACAAGAACTGAAAGAGGCTGCAGTAAAGGCCTAGAAAAGAATTTCAAATGAAGAATGCAACAGTCTGGTGAACTCAATGGGGTGCAGGCTTGGTTCAGTTATTGCAAATAAGGGTTATGCCACGAAATATTAAATTTTATTCAATTTAAGTTAATTTAATGATATCTGTTCCAATACTTTTGCTCACTTGAAAAGTGAGTGGCTTCAACTCTGTCCTGAGTTGTTTAACACATCTAGATGTAAATACCATGAAATAAAAGCTGGAATTCTGAACCTCTGTTTCCTATTCATCTTTTGATCTGAAACCCAAATGTCTTCTTCAGTATACAACAAAAACAAAGGAATTGACCTTGTCATTCCAATACATTTGGAGTGTGTGTGTGTGTGATATATATACACGCACACACACCAACAGTGCCACCAGAAAGTATTCACACCCCTTTACGTTTTCCACATTTTTGTTGTTACAAATTGATTTGAGTATAGTTTTCTTTAAAAAAGAGTCTACATAATATATCCCATAATGACAAAGTAAAAGCATATTTTCAGAGATTTGTGTAAATTTATAAAACATGTAAACATTCAAACATAATAGGTACATCAGTATTAACACCCTTTGCTATGACACTTAAACTTAAGATCAGGTGCATCTGATTTCCACTGATCATCCTAGAGATGCTTATACTTGAATGGAGTCCACCTGTAGTACATTCAGTTGATTGAACATTGTTTGGAATGGTACACGTCTGTCTATATAAGGTCTCATAGTTGGGAGTGCATTTTAGAGCAGAAACCAAGTAATGAAGTCTAAGGAATTGTCTGCCCACCTCTGAGACCGGATTTTGTCAAGGCACAAATCTGGGGAAGAATACAAAAGAATTTCAGCAGCATTGAAGGTCCCGAAAAGCACTGTGGTCTCGATTATTTGGAAATGGAAGATGTTTGGAACAACCAAGACCCTTCCTAGATCTGGCTGTCCGACCAAGCTGAGTAACCCTGGAAGAAGGGCCTTGGTCACAGAGGTGAACAAGAACCCCGTGGTCACTAAGGTGGAGCTCCAGTGTTCCCTTTCGGAGATAGAACCATCCAGAAGGTCAACCATTGCAAACACACTCCACCAATCAGGCCTTTATGGTAGAGTGGCCAGCCGGAAGCCAATTCTCACAAAAAGGCACTTGGCAGCCCACTTGGAGTTTGCCAAAGGCACCTTAAGGATTCTCAGACCTGCAGAAACAAAATTCTCTGTTCAGATGAAACCAAAGTAGAACGTTTTGGCCTGAGTTGCAAGCGTCATATCTGGAGAAGAAGAGGCACTGCTCATCACCTGGCTAACACCATCCCTGTGAAGCATGGTGGTGGAAGCATCATGTTGTGGGCTGTTTTTCTGCTGCAGGAACTGGGCGACGAGTCCGCATAGAGGGTACGATGACAGCTGCCAAATATAGAGAAATTCTTTAAGAGAACTACAGTGTCTATTCACCTTCCAACATGACAATGACCCAATGCACACAGCCAAGATAACAAAGGAGTGGCTTCAGGAGCGGCCTGTGAATGTCCTTGATTGGCCCAGCCATAGCCCGGACTTTAATCCGATCGAACATCTCAAAATGGCTGTCCACAGACCCTGCCCATCCAACCTGACTGACATTGAGAGGATCTGCAGAGAATAATGGGAGGAAATGCCCCAAAAGAGTGGCAAGCTCGAGACATACCCAAGAAGTTTTGAGGCTGTGATTACTGCCAAAGGTGCTTCAATAAAATATTAAGCCAAGGGTGTGAATACTTATGAACCTATTGTTTTAATGTTTACATTTTCACAAAATTTGCACAACTGTCTGAAAATGTTTATTTGTCATCATGGGATATTTTATGTAGATTTAAAAAAAAAACTATTCTCAAATCAGCTTTAGAATAAGTCTGTGAAAGCAAATTGTGGAAAAAGTGATGGGGTGTGAATACTTTCTGATGGCACTATATACAGTATATATATGTATGTATGTGTGTGAGATATATATATATATATATATATGTGTGTGTGTATGTATATATATATATATATATATATATACATACATACATACATACATACACACACAGTGGGTACGGAACGTATTCAGACACCCTTAAATTTGTCACTCTTTTTTATGTTGCAGCCATTTGGTAAAATCATTTAAGTTCATTCTTTTCCACATTAATGTACACACAGGCGGCACGGTGCATGACTGGTTGGCACATCTGCCTCACAGTTCTGAGCACCGGGGTTCAATTCCCGGCCCCGCCTGTGTGGCGTTTGCAAGTTCTCCCCGTGCCTGCGTGGGTTTTCTCCGGGCACTCCGGTTTCCTACCACATCCCCAAAACATGCACGGTAGGTTAACTGAAGACCCTAAATTGTCCGTAGGTATGAATGTGAGTGTGAATGCTTGTTTGTTTATATGTGCCCTGCAATTGGCTGGCAACCAGTTCAGGGTGTACCCGCCTCCTGCCCGCAGTTAGCCTGGATAGGCTCCAGCATACCCGCGACCCTCGTGAGGATAAGCGGTGTAGATAATGGATAGATGGGTGTACACACAGCACCCCATATTGACAGAAAAATAAAAACGGAATTGTTGAAATTTTTGCAGATTTATTAAAAAAAGAAAAACTGAACTATCACACAGCCATAAGTATTCAGACGCTTTGCTCGGTATTTAGTAGAATCAGAATCATCTTTATTTGCCAAGTATGTCCAAAAAACACACAAGGAGTTTGTTTCCGGTAGTTGGAGCCGCTCTAGTACGACAGCAGACAGTCAATTGTCAGAGAACACTTTTGAGCTAATACAGCCATGAGTCTTTTTGGGAATGATGCAACATGTTTTTCACACCTGGATTTGGGGCTCCTCTGCCCTTCCTCTTTGCAGATCCTTTCTAGTTCTGTCAGGTTGGATGGTGAACGTTGGTAGACAGCCATTTTCAGGTCTCTCCAGAGATGCTTAATTGGGTTTAAGTCAGGGCTCTGGCTGGGCATTCACAGGCGGCTCCTGAAGCCACTCCTTTGTCAACTTGGCCGCATTCATCTTTTCTTTGTTTGCAACCAGTCTCCCTGTCCCTGCAACTGAAAAACAGACCCACAGCATGATGGTGCCACCACCATGCTTCGCTGTTGGGACTGTATTGGACAGGTGATGAGCAGTGCCTGGTTTT